>NC_046334.1:36511992-36815550 GCF_000738735.6 Corvus cornix cornix | reverse complement strand
GTATCAGCCATCGTCAGCCAAAATCTCATTAGCTCACAGAGTTCTGTCTGGAATGCTGTGTTCTTGCTCTCACTCTACGTTTGGTGGCGCAACAGTTAGGAAGAGAAATCAGAAAATATGGAAACCAGTGGATCACATCCTAATTTGATGATGAATCCCATGAAGATGAATTACAAAATTCAGAGGACAGACTAAGGAGCAAGTCATGACAGCTCAAATGGCAGCAGGTATAAATCAAAAGCAATCTACAGCAATTCTTATTCAAGGCTAAGATGTAAAGTGACATCACAATGAAGAGCTGTTCCTCTGCGTGACTGCTGCTTAGGATCAGAAAAGTGACAAATTTGTCGTGCCCTCCCTTCACAATTACTTCTGACAGTGAAAGAACAGCGGTGTAAATAAGATAACTGTAATGGTCCTATATGATCTCATTGCTGCGTACTCTAGTTTGCAGTGATCTGGGGTTTATTCTGTGGAAACACAAATTTGACATAGCTACTTTGTAATTGATCTGTAATTGATAGGGAGAAAGAAGATAATTGTACTTTATTCCTTTAATGCTTTTCTTTTTTTAAGAAAAGGGAAGAAGAGTAGAGGAATAAGCACTGTTTTGCATCTCAGGAAACAAGCTGCTTCCTTGGTCTTACTGAGAACTGGAAATTTTGCATGCCAAGAGAACACCTTTTTATCTAACATTGAAAGAATATTTGTGATTTATATGCCTAATGCATTAGTTTATTTTACCTGAGTCCACCTGTCTGAAACAGGTTTAATTTTTCCATCTCAGATAAAATTGTGACATTAGCTAGAATTTTCATTAAAATATACTCTATACAGAAATAACATGGATCTTAAATGAGCTGTGATAGTCTTCCTAACATAAAAATCACATGATTTTCTGTCAGTAAGCTGAGACAAAATGGAATGCTAATATTTATGCTGTGTTTTCATTTTTTCATGCTTTCACAGCTGTCTTAGGCTAAACAAAATAGTTCTATTTTAAAGCAAGAGACTGTACAGTTATTTTAAAGAATTAACAGAGCTTCTAGAATATTTGCTTTTAAGAGATTAATGGGAGATACAAATATTAAATAAACATAATGAAAGACAAATATACACATTATCTAAATAAAAAACAAATTATAAGAATAGTTTGGCTATATATTTATTTAAACATGCATACACAGCTGAGGTTAACTATTTAAAACAAATACTCCTATTATTTCTTTGTCCTACATATTGTTTTATTTCATTTCCATTTCCACATATTATTCATAAGGAATAAGGGCATACTATTTGTACATCTATATTTCTCCTTCAGTGACACAAATTTAATAAATCTAAACAAGAGACATACATACATTTTTAACCACTGAAGTGAACTGAAGGTCTATACTTCGAAATAAAACTGTCAAACATCACATTAGCTTTAGTAAGATTTCAAAAAATATATTCAGGAAAACTAGTGAAGTGCATTGATTGAGTTTGTATTTAGTTGGTGCCAATTCCATAACCTGCATTAACAAGAAATTGTAAACAGAGATCAACATGTCTCTTCCTCGGTGGTGCTTGTGACACCTTTCTTGAGAGGATCATGACCATTCCAATATCTAGTAAATGATTTCTGATGTATCAAGAGTACAGGAAATTCAGTTTTATCTAACAATGAATAACTGCTAATTCCAAGAAAAGCTATTTATATCAATTAACTTAGGCAATTTTATTATCATTCATAGCTTTTTAATCCCTTTTTCACTTCTTTTCTGTCCTCATATCATATATCAAAACATTCCCCTGCAAGTTCATCTCCATGTTTTAACTTCATACTAGTTTATATCTTGTTGCATATTCTGTAGAGGTTTAGATCATGCTCCTGTATTTTCTTCATCATCATCACTATTATGCATAAGGGTAGATTAGTCACAGATCAGCATATGCTTATGAAAATGGTGTTCAGATACAATGATTGCAAATAATGGCTTTGTATATATATGTACATATATATATATTCTCAAAATACTTAAATTTACAAGTAAACATTAAATGAGTAGGTTCCATTGAATCAAAGCTGCTTACCTACTTAAGTTTAAGCACATGTCTAAATTTTTGCAAGGTCTGATCTTTAGAAGATTTCTTTAGAAGAGGAATAGCTTTGTATACTAGCTATATATTAAGAAGATCTCTTGGCTTTGTCCCTGAGGTAAAAAAGGCTGTGACCTGTCAAAATTTTCTAGTTTATAAATGAGAATGATTTCAAAGTTATTCGAGATTTGGAGATAAAAGAAGCAATGAAGCCCTATATGCCCCTGATATTCTCATAGTACTTTTGGCATATGTAATGGGTGTTTTAGAAGAATTTCACATAAGAGCATAAGTTTTCCTTCAGAATTTATTGTATTACATGAATTTTAAAAGTTGCAATCCTGTGAAAAATTGTCATCCATAAGAACTTAAGGCAGGTTCTGCCAAAAGAAACATAAATCTGGAATCTCTCTATTGAAGTCAATGGATAAGTTCCAGATTTAAATGCCTGCAAATAAGAGTAGAGTTTGGCTTCACATTTTAGTCATTATCAGAAATTTTTAAGAAGAGTAGGATATTTGACAAATTATTTTTATATAGTTTTCCTCTGGAAAGAAATATTTATGGCTGTTGTGCTGTCAGCTGGAAAAACTATGGTTATTTATTCCAACCCTTGCCAAATGAGGCTGATAGTTTTGCCACATAGGATGAACACAAGACTGAGTCATGGTAACAGTATGCTGGGTGTGGCTACAAAAGAAAGAAATATTCCTTACCTTGGCAATATTTGTGGGGGTTTTTTTGGGAGGGGGGTTGAGGATGGGGCAAATATGGGTGATTTCATCAGTGAATGGGTGTGTTCCCAGAAAATTAGCTGGGTATGTCAGCTGCGTAGGGTTGTCTATGAACTTTTGGTACCAGAACACAGTAGTAGTAAATACAACAAATATTCTAATAAGGAATAACAGGAAAACTTGAAATTATAGGAAACCCTTTACACCCAGTTTGAAAGTGCCTAAAGCACCTGAGGAAGGTATACAGTTTTCACAACATTTTTCCAGGTTCCTGCTCTTGGGTGCAAGGACAGATAGATCACACACAATTACCATATTTGTCCATCTAAAACTTCCAGGTTACCCACTAAAATCCAGTGCAGTTCAGCAGCTATGTGGATTAAACATAAGTCTCAATATCATACGTAAAATGTTGGAGCAGAGCATTTTTGCTGTTGCCTCTGGTCTGCAACAGCCTGCTGCTTTTCCTTCCTGGAATCCACTGGCCCATGTTTTCTTCTAGTCTCCCCCTCCCACTTCAACCTCCCTCCTCCCCAGCTTCCATGGCTCGCACTCCCTGTGACCACAGACACACTGCTGTCAGTACCTACCCCCTCCTTTCCCCTTGCAGAAGTTCCCTGAATGTGTGGGTTATCTGAGCGCTTCTTTTCAAAGATCAGAATTTTAAAAAGGCATGGATTACTAAATGCAAATACTTACTCAGGAAAATACCACACTCTGCTTGTGCATGTGAAGAACAGATATCCTTCCCTCTTTCAGACTCAATTTCTGTGTGTCAGGTGACAGCCTCGGGATCTCCCCCAGCATCCATCAGAACTGGGACTGTCCCGCCACCCCAGCCGGGCATTGGGAAGGGCCTGGTGGCAGGGAGGCAGCCCAAATCCCAGACCCACAGATGTGCACCATGGCTGTGAATCGCTCAAGCTGGGCCTGTGACATGCACCAGCCCCGAATGGCTCCCAAGGCCCTGCTGTGGGCCACTTGAAAGCACCTCTCCTCGTGCCACCTCGTGGGATAGGGCTGTGTGTGGTGGCCTGTGGGATCCACAGATGTTGAAACACACTGAACACACAGGCAGGGGCGAGACACTCCCAAAGAGAGGAATCATGGCGAGCTGAAGAACCATCCTCATGTTTAGCCCCAGTGTCACAGGGACAGAGAAGGGGTGAACGCCCCTGGCCAGATAACATACACACACAGCCCTTCATCAGGAAAGCAGCATTGGACAGGGATGGATATCCTCCAAAAGCATACAGAAGCAACAAGACAGTTACAAAAAGTGTTTCCTACCTTGAAAACTATTTTTTTTTTTAATTTTAAAGTAATATTGGTGTTAGTCCCATTCCTTGTTATTCCCACAACATCCAGTGGTCGGGCTGGTGATGTGGGAGCCATTTCACAGAGTTTCAGAGAAGTTCTAGCAGCAGGTAATCCACCTGATGGTGGCCACTTAGGCTTCTGGGGTTTTTTTGTCTGAATATCACCACTGATCTGTCCAACCTGCTCTAAACTGAAAAATTACTGATACTAAGATTACTGAGAGACCAAAAAGTGTTTGATATACCCTTCCACTACTCTGACCAGTACATTCTGCATCAATCTGCCTTTTAAATATCTGCTTGAAATAGGGAGCTACTAAGCAGCCCTTTAAATGTTGTTGCAGCCCTGAAGAAAGCTTTTTCTCTGTGTCAGGGCTTAGTAGATGGCATGTTTGATGATACACAGAGCATAGGGCAGGTGCTGGAGTTACAGCTTGTTCTTCCAGATCTCAGGGGAGAACAGGAAGCTCTTAAAAGCTTGTCTCTCTAACATTTCCCTTATTAGCACATTTGTTCTATATTTGTTTTGTATTCACCTCTGCCAGTAAACACCTTTCAGCATGACTTCTAGCAGTAAATTATCTTATGAATCAGGATACTTGGGATGGACTTTAAAGTGGAAGCCTACTTTTTATCGAGTTAACCAAAGATAATTTTCAGCCTACATAATGAGCATGTCCCAGAGAAATATCTGCATGCCAGAACTTAGTCCTGATGCTTTTCATCTGAATTCTATCATTTAGTTCTCCTACAAAGATTCTCAGTTCCCATGTGAGGAAGCATGAAATCCCTCAGAGTTCTTCCCTGAGGACTGGCCATATATTGCAACAGAACTGCAAATATCCAATACCCTCCTTACTCTTTCTTACTGTTGCTAAGTATTTTTAAGGATGGACACACACAGACAGGCAAAAGACAGACAAAATATTGTCTATGAGTCAACCTGGATACACTGAAAATTTTCTTCTAGAGACCAAAAACTGATTTCCAGAAACCCACTACTTCAATGGCACATTCAAGAATAAAAGGCAGGAAGCACCAAAATATGTGCTAGGTATTTCACCTACTGTTGAAAGAAGGGAACAAGAATTAGTCTGGACAAGTTGATCCTTCTTCTTAAGACTGTGTTTACCTCAAGTTCCATTGGATTTCCTTCCTAACCTGAATATCCTTCCTTGTCCCATTTTAGGAGCACAGTTTTCATTTCATCGTCAAAGTGCTACTCAACTCTCTGTAACAAGAAAAAAAATTACTAAGACCTCAGTGATATGTTAATTTTAAAAAGCTAGTAACTAAAAGACTTTTAGTTTCTTCTAGAAAAATTTTTTTTTCTTTTATCTAACTATACTTTTCTCAATAGATCTTATCTTATAGCTTTTTATGCCAGCCGTTTGCTCCTATGCCTATGTTCCCTACAAAAGAGAAGATATTTCAGATAAAGTCTTCAATAGCTGGATTTATTTTTCCTCAGTAAAATGCTGACAATGGAACAAAGGCTTTACCTGCAAGGAAAATATTACAGCATATGAGAGCAAATGTCATATTAGTCTAATACATAAAAAAACAGGTGCTTTTAAGTTTGTAACCCCTAATGTTGTTCCGCAATAAAACTTCAGCTAGGCTCTAAATCTTTCATTACTGACAGCCAAAAGTAAATAATCTATTGTAAATTATGTAATTTTCAAAGCCCCTTTACCCTCTCTTTGCAATGTCATAACACTTGATGGCAGCTTTTACAGCTGACACCTCAAAATCCCTGCTGGCAAAAATAATTTGCTGTTTAAAAAAAATGTGCTTGTTATCTGTAAAAACCAGTGAAACCCTGGTCCCCAGTGAACCCGTGGTCAGGTCATCCACATATTAGTGGGCTTTAAGCCTAGAAGGTATGATCATGATCATTTGTTATGACCAGATAGACATGGCAGATAGCAGATCAGCAAGCAAGTGCCGCGTTAAGTCAGTAACTTGCTCTTGAATTGAATTATATCACAGTAAAGAAGAATTGAACTTCTACCAGCTACATTTTAAGAAATCATTGGAAGCATGTGCTGGGAATATGTGGTGGAAAGAGAGCTTGGAAGAGAGCATTTACACCTGGACCCGTGGTAATAAAAATATCAGACTCATTTGGCAAACCAAATTTAAAGAGAAAAACACTGGTGCTACTAGAGAAATACACCTACAGGGCTACAGTTTCAGCCTCTGGGCTATGCATTCTCACTCAGAGATGTAAAGGTAAATCTCTTAGCTTCTCCTGCAGGCGTACACTGGTCATCCTGCAGTATGGCTGTGAGTGCTTGAAGAACATTTTATTGTTAGTGATATTCTTTTAACATCCAATCCAAGATTTTTCAGGGTCAGTCTATATGTATTTGTTCTTGTGCCAGCATTGTTCTTTAACTTAAACAGATCTGTTCCCTCATGGTGTTTATCCCCGAGGAGAACAATCTTAGCCCCTCTCAGCCTTCCTTTTGCACAGTTAAATAAATCACATCCTTCCACTATCTCTCATTACTTATGTTCTCTGTTCCTGCTGTCACCCTAGTTGTCTTCTCTGCATATGAGCTAGTTTCAGTTTTATTTTTTGCGTATCTGTGACTGGAGTTTTAACTATTCCAGATGACTGCAGCACCATTGTCCTGCTCACCAGATCCCCTGGAATTATCCTGGTGTGGAATTTTTCAGTCTCATTTGTCTTTTTTCATGGCTCCATCCTTTGAGCTATTTACACCCATGCCATGACCATCAAAACTGCTTTATAGTTGTCTTCCTTAACTGCTTGCAACTAAGAAGATACAATCTTACAGCAAATATCTTTGTTATCAGCTCCCAAATCATGTGTTCGTAACTATGCTGAAATTCCATAGAGATGACATTCTGAACCAAATCTCTTCTGAGCAGATCAAACAGTAGCAAGAGACATGCACGCATGGCTAAGAACAGTTGAAGACATGGAATGAAATTGCTGAACCTTCCTTCTCATTTAACCACAACAGGATTAAGCTTAATGCTTGCTCATACAATAATAAGCATTTAGAGGGAGAGAAAAGCCAAACTTGGCAGCATCCAAGTACAGAGAAATATAAACAAATATTGTAAATCAATACACAGTGGTTAGATTCTTTTTTTCTGATAAAATGTTTTTAAGTTTGGTAAAGTTTTTGTTAAACACCAAAACACCAAATACAGTGAACTTACTAAAAAATTCTGCATGTTTTCTTACCTCAGAAATAAGGAAAGAGTAAAATGAAACACAATTTTTACTTCCCAAAATTTGACCATATAAATGGCAAGCACCAGCTTGTGTAGAAAAGTCTGTTTGAGATTAAAGTTGTAAAAAATCATTTTATAACTTGCTGACTATTTGCACCTCCTACCTCTTAAATGAACTTTCTTTAGTAGTGGAAGGTTTTCTCAACCTATCCTTGCAAGCAATAGTATTGCAGTGAAATGGGAATCCAGGCGCCTATTTCTGTAATGAATGTCCCAATGACCAAAGAGAGTCACTCTTCTCGTTCCAGTTTTTAGTGTCTCACTCTTTTCTTTATGCAGTTTCCATAAGACAGACTGTAACAGTAACAGTTAAGAGAGCCATAGCACAACCAAGAAGTTATAGAATGCTCTTTCAAGAGGTAAAGGACATGATTTCAAATTTCAAAAATATCTCATGGAGAATGCCAGACTCCATATTCTATGTCTGATTATCCCAGCCTCTAGTCAAAAGTAAAGGCAACATTTCACTGGTTTTGTGAATAAACTCCCACCTTTTGCTTTTCTGACAAAACCTGGAAAGCATTCCTTTTGAAAAAAGAGTTTTGCTGAGAAGTGGTGAATGAAAGTAAGGATCAAGCTTATTTCAGTACAGCAAACAACAAAACATATCCATTTAATAGAAAATATTTTCTTCTTTTAATTTTCTGGTCAAGAAGCCAAAACAGAGAACTTATTTTTTGCTTCCTTTTTCATATCTTAGTCATTGCAAAGTCTTGCAGCTGCATATTTTGACACTTTGACAGATACTTCCAGATCTGCCCAATAGCTGAGGAATGACTCTCTCACTTGGAAGCATTGTCTGAGGCATGGGAACACATAATGCTTTTTAAAGGGGAACTGAACTAACCTTTCCCTTATTTTTTAGATCATGGTGTGTATAAAAGGGAAACTCTTCTGCTATGCCTTGTTTCTTATATCAAAATGTTTATTGCTACCACTGGGGAATATTGGCCTTTTGATCTGATTCTTTATGGAATTTTGTTATTATGCTATTACTTATTAGGGAGTTGTGCCTCAGGCGCTGACTTCAGCTCTTTCTAAAACTGCAGATGATCAGCTAGAATTTGCAGCAACAACACCGATTTCAAAACAAGACTGTGTTTGCTTGTGCATTCATGCAAATTTAAGGCCAAATTATATACCACATAAGGACAACTGCTTTTGACAGTTTGTACTACAAGTTTACACTTTAGTCTCACACATCAAATCCTAGATCTTTTCTTCATTTTTTTCACATCACTGAAGAAACAATCTGCATTTACAATACCACACCTTCTGTGTTCAGTATGGCTTTTTGTGCAAAATGGCCATTTTGTTCAGAGCTGTCACATCAATGCATCTGGCTTCTTTAAAATGCAACCTTCCAGTCCATTTGCTTGTGTTCTGGGATGCCTTCCACCCAAAAGATATCTTCTGGCACCAGACATCCCCCAAAGAAACACATTCCTAACTTCCTCAAAGAGTGTCACTACTTTCTTTTTCGAAATGTTCATTATGAACATTTACTCAAGCAGCAAGACCTTTGTTTTCAATTTTAGACAGTTTAGTTCCTGTTATTTTCTGTACAGTTCTGCAAGGTCTTGAAGGTTATCTGTCCTTTGTTCTAGCTGAGAGAATGTGCTTTGGTAAGCAAGTAGATTTAGCTAGAGATGTAAAACTGAAGTCAGATCAGCCTGCTTTAAGAACATGGGGTATATATATGATTTTTAAATGGGTATACATTTCACATTAGTTCTGAATTCTCAACATAATAATGTTAGCTTGTGTTATGATCCAGTTTTAAGGTTCTTAGAAATGCCTCTGCCCAAATTAAGGTGCAAACAAGACCATATGCCAGTGACAATAGTAAGGGTTTTATTTGATGGTAAATATGAGAGAGAGCAAGAGACAGAGAAAGAAAGAGAGATAGAGAGAAAGAGAGAAAGAGAGAGAAAGAGAGAAAAAGAAAGAAAGAAAGAAAGAAAGAAAGAAAAAGAAAGAAAGAAAGAAAGAAAGAAAGAAAGAAAGAAAGAAAGAAAGAAAGAAAGAAAGAAAGAAAGAAAGAAAGAAAGAAAGAAAGAAAGAAAGAAAGAAAGAAAGAAAGAAAGAAAGAAAGAAAAGAAGGAAAGAAAGAAAAGAAAGGAAAGAAAGGAAGAAAGGAAGAAAGGAAGAAAGGAAGAAAGAAAGAAAGAAAAAGAAAAAGTGACAGGGACAGAATAAAGGAAATATCACCACTCTGTGGATCCTGAGACATCCCGTTGATCCTCTCCAGCTGGTCTCTTAGTGGTGAAGGTCTCCCCAAAAGGCACAGTCTGGTGGATATACATGCTCAGGCTGGGTGGGCATGTCTGGGCATGGCCCCTGGAGGTGTGGGGGGCAGTCTCTCACAGCAGACTCTGTGCAGCCCTGTGGGGCCGAGCCTCTCACGTGAAAGTCCCGTGGATGTGCCCTGTGGGATTGGGGGCTCCACAGCTGGGCCAGTTTGTGTAGCAGAGGATGGGTGTTCACTGTCTCTCACCAGAGGCTGCACCATGCACCCAAAACCTCCTCCTCCCCCCTCTGTGGGGTATGCCCAGACCCTGCCCTCCACCCCACACCCCTCGGCTGGGGGGAGTCTGTGTAAACCTGGCTTCTGTGAGCTGGGCTCTCCTCCCACCCCACACTCAGCCCGGGATAGTTGCAGCTGGTGGCTTTGGCCTTTTGTGGATGCATATCTTTCCCTCAGCCTGAGACGACTGATAGGTTTCCCTTTATCTAATCACCAATTTGACTTTCAGTCCAAAGTCCCACTCTTCAGGGAAGCTTCTTTGGTTGTAGCTTCTTTATAATGAGCAGAACTTTATATCAATGTTTGAGCATGAAGTATTTTCAGTCTCTGACAGCCTGTCAAAGTAGTAACTAAATTTGCATTAAAAGAAATTTTAAATACTGTAAGGAATATTTCACAAGATTAGTTTTTTCAGACCATATCATTCATATGATGTGTATAAGGATAGTGCAAGCATGAAGAATTGCTTTTAACTACACCGTTCAGAAGTGAATTTGTAGTTGGTTTTAAATAATATTTTGGTCTATTCAGTATCTCTGTTTCCTGAAACATTTTTATAATTGTGGCTGTTATTTTCTTTTTCACAGTTAAGGGGTTGTGCATGAATGTCCTTTGACAGCACACAATTATGTATGCAGTGCATACGGTAGTGCATGTGACTGTATCAAAATCAGAAAAAGAGCTATTAGGTTAAAAGATTCAGAGGAACACATCTACTTAGGCTATTTCAATGGTTCCATCCACAGGATTAAAAGGAGGGATATGTTACTCAAAATACAATCAAAAAAATTCATTAGCGGTTTTGAGGAAAACTTTAAAGGCTGAGTCATTCTGATGAGGACATTGTCTGGAACACAGATTTCCATGAAGTCTGTCAGGTTTTTCTGGACGTCTTTTTCCCTTGCATTGCTGCTTCCTGATGAAAGAAAGGAAGTGACAACTGATGCATCATTGTTCTGGGTCCTGAATGCATAGAAATACCAGTTTGCTGGAAGAGTAAATAATATTTTGGGGTTTAAAAAAACATTGTCCTCCTGGAAAATAGGTCTACATACATTTTAAGGAATCTAATTTTTCGTGCTGAAAGTTATCATTTTTGCTGCCTGTGAAGTTTTATTGTGATGTTCCAAAAACTCAGCAGAAGCTTCTAGGATCACTCATTCATGATGCTGTGCTTTTCCATAGACACCATTGGGAGCATTTCATTCTTCACCTGTTAGAAAATTCACCACCTGGTGAGCTGCCCTTTTCGGATGTGTCCTCCTTACCATATGTTTTTATTTGTTTGATCCATGAGGCAGTGCCACCCTACAGACACTTGTGGTAGATGATCAGTTGTACTCTCCCAACATCACCTCTGTACAGAAGTGATCTTCTCATGGCACTACAGAGCCCGGCGAATGCCATTTTTAAGACTACAGGGAACCTGTCAGCGAAGGCAGGAGTAGCAACAAAGCATATAATGTCTCTGCTACTCCCTAGAGCAAAGCATAACTGTGGTCTGCATCCCCACACATTACCTGTTGAAGTTCATGGCTCCAGGGTGTTTGCAATGATATTTTTGCTGCCTCTGAAAAGACTTGCTCAAGTGTGTTGAGCCATGCTGCTGGAATGAACTGATGAAATCATGAGAAGAAACAGTTAAACGTTGTATCGAGATTGCCAGCAGACACAGTGCTTGACTCCTTTTCTCCTGAAGTAACCTTCTGGGGCATAATTTTTCCTGTGATTGTTTTTAATTTGTTTAATCATGCCTGATGTCCCCACCCTTTTCAGATCACAGTCAAAACATCTGCATGGCCATAAAAAGGCCACTCAATTGTTTTGGGTTACAAATATTACAAGTGGAGATGCTCTCTACCAATTAGTATGTCACTTGATCTCCTAGCAGGGAGTGTGTCTACCCTGGTGCTGTGAAAAAATTCAACAGTATTCTTTCTGTAATTGAAAGTCAATCACAATTACAGATTTAACTGACAATCTCTGGGAAAAGGCTGGCAACTTTTGAGACTTTGAAGAAGTTTTCTCAGGTGATCCTAGCTTGATTACAGATGGTCTTCTTCCACATCATTAACATTCTCAAAGTGAAGGGCTGTACGTCTACATCAGAGTTTGGCTTAGACAATTCACAATCACTGATTCTTGGGATTCATGTTGCAATACTTCCAGATTAACTGTTCCACTTAGCAATGTTCCAGAAGTAGAGGACTTCTTTCTGTTTCTCCTTCTGAAGTAAAGGTCAGAGGAATGCTGTGAACAGCCTGTACTGCTGTTCTGAGAACCATAAACACAATTTGTGGCTTTGGGAATTGTGAAGTTGCCAGAAATATTGCATTATCAGAGGTAGTTCCCTTTCTTTCTTGAGACTAGAGAAATTAGTAAGTCCCCATCCTCCTTTTCATCATTCAAAAAGTATAATTATCTATGCAATCAATCTGTTTTTCTAGAGAATCATTTACAGTGACTGCTGCTTCTGCTCCTCTGGGCAGTCCCTTCCCTTCACCGCTGTAAATAGACACAGTTTCAAATGGAAAATCTTACAACTACAACAAGGGACAGACTTCAAGTGTTATGGCAGTTTCATAGAATTGCAGAATGGGTAAGGGACACTGGAGGTCATCTAGTCCAGCCTCCCTACTCAAGCAGGATTCTCTAGAGCATGTTACTCAGAATGTGTCTAAACAGCTTTTGAATATCTCCAGGGAGACTCCACAACCTCATTGGGAAATTTGTTCCAGTGCTCATTAGCACAAACAGCAAAGAAGTTCTTCCTCATGTTCATGTGAAAAACTGTGTTCCAGTTTCTGCCTGTGGCCTCTTGTCCTATTGCTTGGCACTACCAAGAAGAGACTGCTTCTTGACACCATCTGTTCAGACACTTAAGTACATTCATAAGATCCCCTCTCAATCTCCTCCTCTCCAGTCTGAACAGTTTGCTACACTGAACCATGTGCATCATCAGTGTGTACTCACAAAGTCAACAGACACATGCAATAGCATGCAAGAAAAGTAGAACTTCCTGAAGTCAAATCAGAATGAAACACTAAAACCACAATGATACCAAATAGGCAACATATTTTTCAATTAGCTTGAGCATGCTACTGGAAATTTTTCTGAAGCCAATACAAACTATGTGGCTTTGGTTTACCAGTATTTTCTGTGGAAAAAATGCTATTCATGAAAAATTTGGACCAACTTTAGTGAAAACTACTTGCAAAGTGCAGAATAGATTCATAAAACTTCAGATATCTGATCTTCAAAGTATTCTTTGATTGCAAAATCTATTCTTTATTTGGTGGTGATACAAAGGTCTTAACATTTAGGAACAAACTGAGGAGCTAAAATCTTGCTAAAGACACATAATCGTCACATAACTGTACTTGTGCAGCAAAGAATCTATGGCAACTATTAGCATATAGTCACCACAGCTAAATTAAACACTAGTAATGAATCCATTAAGTAAACTGAAATGAAAAACAGACTCTCATGTGCCAGAGGCAATTTTTTTTTTTTAAAAACCTTCCATCTTCCAAATACAATTATACTATCTTCCTGGAGTTGTCCTAAAGTAATAATTCATTTCATTCTCATTTGGCTGTAAACATCCTGGTATGACAAAAAAATATTTAGATTCTTTTTTATTTATTTATAATGTCTTATATTGTTCCATGGCTAGGATGCCTTTAGAATGAGTTGCTCTGAGGTGAGAGAGCACCAGGCTTAATCTAAAATTATTTCACAATGGATTAAGAACTAATCATTTATGTGATCTCAAACATTTCATGCTACCATGAACCCATTAATTTATTGTCTCCACCTATATATATGTATGACACACATACACATGCTCCTATATGCTCAGTCACCACAGCATAACTCTTGGATCTCAGGATTGTAAAGACTATCAACAGGATATAACAGTTTTTATGTCTCAGAGAAACGCACTTACTTATAGGAAATCTCCACTTGTTGCATAGGGCAGACTTGGGTTTCAGGGTTATGTGCATGGTTATATTTTCACTGTTGCTCCAGAAAATCTGGGTTTCTTGAATGCCCTATGTCAAATCTACCAGTGGGTGTCTACTTCTCCCTAAAGCATATAAAATTATGTGGATGCCAATGTTTAAGCCATGGAATCCTTCCCACTATTGTCTCTAAACTGAGGTAAAAGATGTCTTACAGAATACAGTGCACCTCAAAGATTTAGTTGCATACTTTAGCTTTGAGTCATAAATATTTTGAAGCTTTCTGTGAATAATTCTTAGGAAACAGAAGATAGCCATAATAGCCACTGCTCAAAAGTCAGGATATTTGCCTTCTTTATTAGTACATGTAGACAGTCTGTGAGGTAATTTCTCTTGGGACAGATCTAAAGGAAAAAAATAATCATGTGGTGTAAATCTGCATTTTTATTGACTATTGTTTATTGGACAGTGACTGCACTAAAGACAGTCTATAAACATACAAACTATGTTAAAATTTGAATATGAATTTGACATTTTCTGACATGTTTGTATAGTCTAGTTTCTTAAGCATTTGGACGTAATTTGTGAATCTATTTTTCTTTGGAAATTTGGAAGAAACAGATGTTTAGTTGCACCTTCCCTATCACAAGATACTCCATCTGTATTTCACATTTATGGTATACTAAACTGTAGTCACCACATACTGTGTGTTTATTTACTCTTCTCATTTTCAGTCTGTCTCTCTCTCTTTAGTTCTGGTTTTCTTGTTTTACTTTAATTCTGACTACATACGCCTTTCATAATCACAGCATTGAAAATTCATTTAGATTCTGTGACCAAAAAATGATGCCTGATGCCAGAAAAACAAAGAGAACAGCTGTCTTAAAGCAGGCTGTTACTCAGCTGTATTTATTTACCTAATTTTTTGCAAAAAATATCCCTTTTTACATACTAGTCACAACTAGTTAATGTCAAGATAAATGACATCTCCTGCTGGTACAACTTCTAGGTTAAATGACCAGAAACTATCTCATGTAAGAATTCGATAGACACACAGATCTTTCTGCTTTACTTCTGTATCTGTTATTTCATCTTTGCTTTTCTTGAAGACTATTTTTGCAGTATCTAGATGCAAAAAATAATCCGCAGTTACAATAAAATTACTTTTCTATTGGAATTTTCCATTTCTATTTGGAGTTAATAATTGCAGGATTTTTTTTTTTAAGCCCACAGGGTGAGACAGGATTCTTTGCAAGAAATTATATTTTCTAGAATTTAAATGAATCACTTTGGTATGCTTAAAAACAAATAAGCAACAAAAATATCTCACATAAGCCTGGATGTTTCTGCAGTTACATAAAATGATCATTTAGTTTAAAATACACAGGCATACTTCAGGAACTACTGAAGGACTACTTAAAGTGTCCTAGTTTCAAAAGAAGGGCATTCTCTGACACCAAAACCAGTATCACTGTTCAGCCTCACAGCCTTGTGGTTAAAACAATATCTAGGGAGATATGGATTTCATTTTGTGGAAAGTCTTGAACCCCTTAGCTCCATTCACATATTCTATGTGAATTCTTTAATCATTCAAGTATTCCACAAAACAGAAGAGAGATCATCTCTACCACCTTTTATTTAAATTTATAAAAGTGTTCAAAACATCCATATTTTTATTGAAGTTAATGTGAAGCTGGATGGGTAAATACTTGGACAGAAAAACTCCTTTTTTTCAGACTACTGATTACATTTAAGTTTCAAACAGCTACCAGTCTTAATCCTAGCAAGATGGCAGCCACTGAAAATAGTAGAATCTTTTTCATTAGAGGAGTTTGACTGCCAAAAATACAGTCCCTAACATGGTTCAGCAGGGCTTTTAAAAATCACAGTCTTGGACTTAGAAGCTCAAACCTTCTACAGACCAACTTTTGGCACTATAATAATTTTGTGGATCTTGGCCTGAAACCCTCTGAGCCTTGATTTGAACTAGAATAATACTATGAGAAACTGTAGAGATCTGCAATGGGAGAGCTGCTACTGACTTTGACTTCCAAGCTATCTGCAGTCAGGCATGCCAGGAGCTATTGGTGCAAGTAGTACTGCACCAGCTACCATGAGGACTGCTTCCTTGCTAATACTAATGGTTGAAAGATGCAGAGCAAAAGGCTAGTATAGACACATCTCTGATTGTTTAGGCTGATTATTTGTTCTGAGAGCAACAGAAGGAAGCTATGCAATGAATTTGTGCAATAAATTAAGTGTTAAGTAAAGTGTTTTCCCAGATACTGATATTTTTGCGAAGTTTGCTGTTTTCTCCAGCTCTCATTCCCTTTTGAGTTTGCTACTGTGTTAATTCTGCCTGATTAGTCATAGACCTAAGTGAATCAGCATAAAATAGTTCATGTGTGTCTTAGCTTCACTGGATTACATTTAGTCATGCAACATTTGATTCTTGGTTCCTAGATTCCTAGTGTATGATTTTGAATTTGCACACAGTTACTCTCTAAATTTTTTGGACATCTTTGCTGGCTGTTGAGACATCCTGCCTTGAACTTTATCTGCTCCAGATGCCAGATGTGGTTATTAAGTTTGAGTCAGAGCCCAGAAACTAAAAAGAAAAAGGGCAAAACAGATATGGGAAAAGAACATACAGTGGTGCCAAAATCCACCCTCACTTTTCATGCATAGAAGGTACACTGAAAACTTTAAGCAAACAAATGTTCCATCTACATGCTTAACACTGTGGAAAAAAATGGTCTTAGAAAAGTTGCAAAAAGGAAACCAGAAGGCTTCAGCCTAGCAGCACACTTTGTACTTACTAGACACCTATGATTCAACATGTATAGATTTACTTGTGTCTTATTCCTGGGAAGCCCCTATGTAACTGACTTGAAAAGAACATATTTCTACCTTACAGAAGATATGCATGAATCAAATAAACAATTGTATTTACTTGTAAAAGCAAAAAGTCAAAAAAAATATATGTATATCCAGGAATATACTGATAATAACAGGCATGATAGTAAGAGTCATGGTACTCTTCTTTATGAAGAATACTCACTTTTTTACAGAATTCAAGTAAGTCAATCAGCTTTACAGAGGCACAGAAAACTTTTAAGTGTATTTTTAACATCTTGTAGCTCTATAATTTGTGAAAATAACACATTTATGAAAGTCGGTTTAACCCAATGCTGTTCTTTTCCTTCATTTCCTATAAAATACTGGTCTTCTGTTGTTTAAAGCTATATTATAAACTCTATGGTTAAATTGTCTTTAGGTTGTGGAATCTGATCATACCAGATTCTCATAAGAGCCACTAAACACCTGCAGCTTGCCTGAAATTTATTTAGAATCACACAGAAACTGCACTTATGGGCTTGACCTTAATCTCATAAAATCCAGGAGGAGAAAAAACAAAAACTCTTACTGTATAAGTTAAAAATATCACATATTGAAATTTCTTTTTTCTCATTTAAAGAAGCATAATTTTTTAAGGTATGGAATCAGATTAGTTCATCAAAATGGTCTTTTAGATGCACATACATATGCTTTTCTTGGCACTGAGCTCTGTCAGCCCCACCTAAGGTCACCTAGCCAGAAAAGTAAACATAAACTCACTCTGTAAATACTGTTGCTCTTCTGCCAGCTTGTACCAGTTTGTGTATTTCATAATGGGCTAATTTATCTTTCAGATAGAAATTAGTGAAATGGAGAATCAGCCTATATCCTAGATATAGAAAGGTATGCAGGCTATGTATATTTGCATAAACACACAAAAATGTACTTTGATTACTGAATGCATATAGATATAGAGAGGACAGAATAAAATATACCTAAATTAGGTTAAAAAATTTCAAACATTCTTAAAAAATAATGTTTTATCTGGAAAAAGTGTTCTGAAAAAAATGTGTGGAACACGAAAATGATTGTACTCATTCTGAACAAAGATCCACATATTCTAAAATCCTGTCTTTGACTGTCACCAGAACGTATGAGAACATACATATATATATCTATGTTGTAAGTCTTCCACATTTTGCTATCTCACCTTCAGCGATGGTAATTTTGTGTCTAAGGGCACAGGAGCATGCAATTCCCAAATGTAGGAAGTCAAGCAAGAGAGGCAGAAGGCCCACTTTGTTGAACAGGAATCTTCTTTGGAAGTAAGGCAAAAAAGGAAGGCATATGCACAGTGGAAGCAAGGTGAGGTGACACAGGAAGAATAGAGAGATGCTGCTTGCCGCTGTAGGGAGAAAATTCATGTGGCCAAAGCTCAACTGGAGCTGAAGCTGACCAGAAATGTGGGGCACAATAAAAATAGTTTTTTCAAATCTATTAAAGGCAATAAGCAGTGTAGAAATAACATCAGCTTATGACAGGATGAGGATGGTTACCTCCCAAACGGGAACAGCGACAAGAGAGAGGTGTTTAAAGCATTCTTTGCCTCCACCTTCAACACGGATGATGGGCCAAGGAGCTCTCAGTGTCCTGAGCTGGAGGACCATGACTGCAAGAATGATCAAGTCCCAGTCAACCCTGAAACGGTGCGGGATCTGCTGCTCCAGCTGGATCTCTACAAATCTATTGGGCCTGATGGGATTCAGCCAAGAATCTTCAAAGAGATGGCTGAATTCATCGCAAAACCTATCTTGATGATTTTGAGCATTCTTGGGAATCCAGAGAGGTCCCAGCTGAGTAGAAGCTGGTGAACATTGTCCCAGTTTTCAAGAAGATCTAGAAGGAAGACCCTGGAAACAACAGGCTTGTCAGTCTCACTTCAGTGCGTAGTAAAGTTATGGAGAGGATTATTTTGGGAGGTATTGTAAAACACCTGAAAGACAACACAGTCACTGGTCAGAGCCAGCATGACTTCATCAGGGCAAAGTCCTGTTAATCAAACCTGATTTCCTTTTATGACAAGGTAATCCACCTGGTTGATCAAGGGAAGCCAGTTGATGTGATCATTTTGCATTTCAGTAAAGCTTTCAATACTGTTTCTTACACGATCCTTTGGGACAAAATGTCCAGCTCACAGCTGGATAAACACACCGTGTGATGGTTGAGCAACAGGCTCAGGGGTGGGGCACAAAGGGTTACAGTGAATGGGGTGACATCAGACTGGCAACCTGTCACTTGTGGGGTTCTGCAGGGCTCCATCCTAATCCGTTGTCAGCATTGCCCTGGCAGGCAGGAGGGTCAACCGTGTCCTGGGGGGCATCAGGCACAGTGTCACCGGCCGGGCAAGGGAGGGGATTGTCCTGCTCTGGGGCAGCCTCACCTTGAATATTGTGTGCAGTTTTGAGCATGACAATATAAGATATCAAACTATTAGAGAGCATCCAAAGGAGAGCAGCAAAGATGGTGAAGGACCTTGAGAGGAAGCTATATGAGGAGCAGCTGAGGTCACTTGATCTGCTCAGCTGGGAGAAAAAGAGACTGAGGGGAGACCTCATTGCAGTCTGCAACTTCCTTGTGAGGGGAAGAGGAGGGACAGGCACAGATCTCTTCATTTGGTGACCAGTGACAGGACCTGAGGGAATGGCCTGCAGTTGTGTCAGGGGAGGTTTAGGTTGGATATTAGAAAAAGGTTCTTCACCCAGAGGGTGGCTGGGCACTGGAACAGGCTCCCCAGGGAAGTGCTCACAGCACCAAGCCTGACAGAGTTCAAGAAGCATTTGGACAATACTCTTGGGCACATGGTGTGACTCTTGGGAATGGTACTGTGCAGGGCTGTGAGTTGGATGTGATGATCCTTGTGGGTCCCTACCGACTCAGCTTATCCTGTGATTCTGTAAATATCGTTGATAATTTTTTGAACTCATTTAAAATTATGGCAATGGATTTCACAGTCTAACCACACTGTGCATGCTGTAATGATTCTGCCATCACTAGTATCTGTCTTTTAAGTAGCCAAATATTAGTTTTTAGTTATACACTGATGTTGAGAAGCCAAATGAACAGACACCCAAAGCACAAGGCTTGTTCATAAGCCCTACGCAATTTTTAACATTCTTACTCACAAGCTCTAAGCAGCTCAGCAGAAAAGTTTCCAATTTCAATCACACACCTCATTCTCTCAATGAACTGTATCAAAAGCTTACATATAGAATGCCTCAGCTGAGTTATCTGAGTCAAGCAGCTGGGACCAGGTGCCTCATAGCTTGGCATTTCTTCGCTTACTTGGAGGTGATTGAGCAATGGTCATTAACTGTAGATTAATACATGACATAGATAGATAGATAGATAGATAGATACATAGATACATAGATGGATAGACAGATAGATAGATATGTGTAACAAGGCCAATTGGCACCGTAAGCCTGAGAAAATGTTCTGTTGATGTGGACTTTTATAAATTTAGTCTTGGATTGTGAATATCTTCAGATCACCAGAGCACTTTAGTTAAAATCAGTTGTAGACTTCTGCTGCAATACTTCTGCTGTAAATCTGCCTTACCAATTTTGTTGTGTCAGCTGCTTAGAAATGGATTACATAATTTTTTACACTCAGGCTGGGATTCTCAAACCAACACAAAACTTTCCTCCAAAATTGGGAAGATTTTGTCATATCCTGGTATATCTAATAAATTTTTGTACAGCACACACTTGAGTATCTTGTGGGAGCTTCATGATCTAAAGCAAAGAAAAGGGCAATAATTGAGAGACAATAAAAATATGGTGGTCTTGAATAGCTGTTTTCAATCATGGGAATGCAATCTAGCAGTATAATCCTTATTTGTTTTCCAGGAAGACAATCTGTCTAAATATTTCTAATAAGCCTTAAAAAACCCCTAACTAGAGTGGCTGAGACTTTGAAGTTCAATGTTATGGAAAATTCTCACATTTCACAACTACCTTTATCACTACAAAGGAATTCATAGTCAGGAAATTATTCATGGAATATGAAATTAGAAATTTTTGGGGAAAAAGAACTGCTTAAAAAATGAAACACATCAAAAAATATTATATATAACAGAAACTGCATTATGGCATAACACAACTAATAAAATATAAAAGCCCAAATCTACAATAACTAAACAAATTAAGAATAAAATTAATTTTGTCAAAAGAAGTATTATCATTACTAAGGAAATAAGAACAGTCTCATTCTAATGATTTTTTATTTGAAACTTGTTAAAATAAATGTGGTTCTATAAGAGATTGTGCTTCCTGAATACTGAAACACTGAACATCCCTACTTACAGGGAACAGGGACTTGAAAGATGGTGTGGTATAGGGAGCTAGAAAGCTGGAATGATCCAACTGATTCACTTCACATTAGCAACAATACTTCGGTTGTTATTAGGGTCCACTCTGGTTTTACACGGTTCACGGATTTTTGGCAGACTATATTCATTTTCATGTTCATCCCTATGTTTAGTCTCATATCTTTACTTTGGATTTTTAACTTTTCAGTTGTCAGGATTTTTTTTTCTTTTGAAAAGTCTAAGTAATTCTTAGCATCTCAAACATTATAATATTACCCAGTAGTGTTACAGGACATGAAATAATTCAAATAGGAGCAATATTTCTCTCCTAATTGAAAAGTCATTTCAGAAGATTGAAAATGTTATTTAATAGTATAGTGCAAAGGTATTGACAAACTTCATTCCAATAAATGAAATTCAGTCATAGGATGAGGAAGGACTAGATCCATAAAAAGATGCCAGTATCACAGTAGTTATATATATATTTAAATTCTATGGACCTGTTAACTCCATCAACAGCAGTGCATTATAAAATTTAGGAGAGAAATTAAGTATTCCAATAAACAGTGGGCCTATCTTTACACAAAATTTTTAATTAATGCATTGTACATATTTCTAAATAATTTCAAAGGCAGTGAGTAGGAAATAATAAGAGGAAGGTATTTGTTATGTCTTTGCTTTTATATTTCACTTTGTACCTAGCCTAATGAAATGTCATCATTATCCTGTATCAAAACAATGCTAGAAGCACTTAAACCCTAAAGCAGCTTTAATTTATGTAGGAAAATGACACCTCTCAAAAGATAGAAATGTGGATTTGAACCTTCCCTTCTCCCTGACTGGAAAAAGAAAAGAGCCGAAGACTAGGCAATTATTTTTCCATGGAATTATTTTGAAAAGTAAGAGTTGCACAACAATGTAATCTAGGGAGAGAGGCCTTGCCATGGTATTAGACAAACCCCAAATCAGTACCTGTGCTCACTTCTCCCATCACATCATGTGGGACCAGTCACAAGGCTGAAGTTTTGCTAGACAAAGATTAACACAAAGTTTACACTTTACACACTAACAGTCAGTGAGATAGTTTTCCTGTGAAAGCAAAAACGTCCTGCGAGTGCTGTGGCTGAGCACGTGTTTGAAAACTACTTTTGAAAACCTTTTGCAGATGTAGCTCTGCATGACACAGCCCAAGTACATGAGATGTACATCTGAGGGGGTCTCAAGTCTTGCTTAACTTGTCTTTACCTGTAGTTTTCCAATTTGAAGAAAACATCTGATATGAAAATATCTTGATTTTGATGCGGTAGAACTATTAAGAATTTTAAGTAGACAAATTCTAATGAGAAAAGTGAGACAGCTTCTTGGGTTGTGCTATAGTTGCTCATAGTTGACCTCATAATTTTTAGGAAAATACTTTATGTTTTCTTTTATGAAGATCTTTAATTGTGAAAATTTAAAATATTTTTTTAAACATGAAATTTTAAGAAAATGGTTTTTACACTGCAGTAAATTCAGTGTGTGAACAAAATGAAATATTTCCTACAAATATTTTTTATTTTCTCTAATTCAAAGACACATGGGACAATCTTTTCAAACAATTTTTCTATGGATGTTCATATATGAGATGAAATAAGGTTAAACTATCTTTGCTGCCCACTTCTGCCTGATTTACCTCAGGATAGAATTAATCCAATAACTGTCGAGTGTTTCGGGTTTTTTTTAATTCTGTACTGTAACTACTAATAGGAAAATATGAAAACAGTATATCAGTTACTGTTCTGCCAGAAATTGTTTCAACATGATTTCCCTTTGCATATGACATTCTTTAATTTAAAAGAATGAACTTCCTATAAGAAAAAGTGCCATGGTGTTGACATTTGAGATTCTTGACTCATTTCTTAATTTCATTTAATGTAAGAAGCGTAATTTCACTTATCAATTTTTTGCTTCCCTTTTCAAACCTTTTCTTTGAGTTTTGGTTCACTTTTTCTTATTAATTCTGGATGTGACTACGTCATTTTTCTGACCAGTTGTTAATCTATTGCATACTACAAATTTTCTGTAGCATTTCCAAGCTGTTTGCACTTTGTTTTCTTTACTCCAAAACTTTTCTTTCAGTAGTAGTAGATGTTCCCTAAAATATATATATCACAACCACGCTGTAGCACAAAATAATCTGCCCCAGATCAGAAAAAACTCTGTATATGATAGTTTTTTCTTAAAACAGGACATCCAGAAACTGATGCACCTAGACAGTGACTATGTGTATAGAAAAAAAAGGGGGGAGCCAAAACAATATCTTGAAAGACAACTACCACCATCAGACCGTGCATAAAACTAGAGAGCACAGTAAGGAGGATTCATTGGTTTCATGGTTTCCTGCTAACTCATTATTTTTCAGATTTGAAATGAAGGTTTTCTGGGGTTTCTCTCTTTTTTTCTTTTTTCTTTAAGTTCTTACTTTTAAAGGTTAAAACATAATCAAAACAATTCTTCTCTCCTCAACTGGATATTACTCAAAGAAAGCACATTAGTAGCATATATCAAATAAGATACTTAATAAGACTCCAGGATTCAACAAATATCAAAATCCATATAACTCTGTGGTTATAATCCTTTAAAGAAATAGACAAGAAGTCACTTGCTCTAGAATTACAGTTCTAAGAAACTCAAGTTACTGTACTGGGTGGCTAGTGTGATTTTGATTGTTCACCCTAGCTATTTAGAAGCCCTTTACAATTTGAGTGTAAGCCTACAACATTTTCTTTGCAAACACATATTTGCAGTGCTTGATGGGTTGATAATCAAATTAATAGGGAAGACAGTCAGTCCTGCATAGAGTGTGTTGCCAAACTTGCAAGAGGCATGGGAGGGGTTCACATACTTCTGTTTTGGTTTTGCTGCCAGCTGCCGTACTGCTGTGGTGTTTAAAGACAGTGCCAAATACAGGGTTTTAAAGGTTCTCCTATAATTATATCAGATAGAGAAAGGGCAGGGCATGCTTTAACACTGAATCCTTCCTTATTCATTTAGAGCCTGTCTCGAGCCTTGAGAAGTTTAACACCTTGCAGAACTGCCTTCCTAGCAAGGTCTCATGCTCATGTTCTCATTCTTCCAGCAGACAATATATATTTTTAAATGTATTATTGATTTTCAGGCATGGCATTAACCCCAAATTCCCTTATCTAGTAACTTTTTAAAAGTGATTTTAATAATAATGCTTCTATTCTCATTGAACATTGTGTTACCTTAATTGCCTTAAGCTTTTTTTTTATTTTCTTTAACAGAATTAAGTATCTAAGGGGAAACATGAGCAGCCAAGTGTTCCCCTGTTATCTGACCTATATGCAGGACAACAGATTGAAATATTTACCCCTGGGATGCCTGAGATACAGACTGAATTTATGCTGAGCATGGCAGAAGGAATTTGATCAAGGAAAGACATGCTGGAGAGCTAGAAAACCTCTCTGAATAGCTACTCAGGAGAGGATTTCTAAATCTTTTGTTCGTTGTTTCCTAGGAAGCTACTTTCTTCACCTCTTCTCTAGATATTTGTCACTACATTATTTTCCATACTTCAAAACTTTTCTTTCAGTAGTAGATGCTTCCAAAATGACAGGAAGCTCTCTCTCTCATCATTCCTTCTCTAATGTCAGTTAAAGGCAATCTAAAAACAGTCATTGTCTCCCTTGTGTCTCATTTACTGTAACATCCTCCCACATGCTCTGACAAATCTTTTCACAAAAATTGTATACTTTTTAGACATTCATAAGAATCAGGAAATGGCGCTGTACAAGTTTCTCTTTGTAATCATCTCCAGTGATTTCCCTTTTCTGTTTTATAAAGCAAAGTGATCTAGTCTTCACTGTATGATCCTCCTTAAGCTAATAAACAAAGACTTTTTATTCTCATCAACTGCCATTTCTACTATGACAATACAACTAACCTCAATTGCTTGTATTTTCAAAAACCCCACATTATGCTCTCCTATCCTGCCTGCTATTTTTGAAAAGACAGACGACAGGACTGTTTGTCTTAGTGTCTTACTCCAAATCTCATCATGAAAGTCATGACACCCTGAACACATAGGATGATCACTATGAAAACGATGAGCAAAATAATCTAGTCACTCAACTACCATGAGCTGATATGATGTGCTCTAAAAACGCATTTTGGCAAATCTCTGAGCCTGTTATTCATTCCTTTTCTTGTCCTCTGTGTTAGTTAGTTAGATATTTCTGGCAGCCAGTCTAGGTC
Organism: Corvus cornix cornix; assembly: GCF_000738735.6. Classification (NCBI taxonomy): domain Eukaryota; kingdom Metazoa; phylum Chordata; class Aves; order Passeriformes; family Corvidae; genus Corvus; species Corvus cornix. The sequence continues at coordinate 36,790,186 of NC_046334.1, read as the reverse complement.
TTGAATTCTTTTGTATACACAGATAGTTGTAATATCTGAAAGGCATCATAGCTGCATAAGCTCATCTCCTCATGCAGTTGTTGATGCCTTTCAACTTAATACATGCAGAGAGATAATACAGAAACAGCATTATGAATAAGCCTCTTGGACATGGAAAACTCCTTCATACTTGCAGAACATTTAAGTTTCTTGTTAAGGAAAACACACATACCACATTAAGTATGTGGCCTGAAATCTGTTTTTTAATTACCCCATGCAAAGCTGGACATCTGTGGCATTTCTCTAGTTTTGTTTTCCACCCGTTCTTCTTAGTAGAAGTTGGGGAAATGCACTAAGCTGCCTACCAGAGCACACAGACTGCTCAGCTGTGTTTGTATGCCCTGCTACATGCATTGGCTGACACCATTCACAGGTGTGATACCACTTAGTTTTCATAGCAAATTGGGTAACACCTGGCAGAGAATGAAAAGATGGTAACAAAAAATGAATGCATCATATTTCTGAGAGGTCATATTTCTGCCTTCTTTACAAAAACAGATTAAAACTACCTGGAGTTCCTTCACACTTTGATGCCACTGTGGCCTGAGGAACAGTGCAGCATAAGCCACAGACTTAGTAAATGGGGGGAAATGGAAGAGGAACCACAGTCATAAAAGGAAAGCAGAAAAAGACATGTTGCTAGCTAAGAGGTCTACTAGAAAGCAAAAAATGAAATTACATCCTGTACACATATAACCTGCAAGTGTTAATAAGCATTCAACAATGCACCCTTGTGCAGGAGTTTGTGTGGAAAATTTAACCTGAACAGTTTCAGCATCTAAGACATTACTTAGCAGTATTATAATTCCTTAACTTTGAACAGAAAAAGCATGGAATTACTTGTCTCTCAAAGCACCAAAATCAAATATTCATGGATTCATTTAGTATCTTTTCATGCCTGTGATTTCAGATAACAGTTAGTTTTTGGTAATAGTTGATAATAGTGATACTTTTGAGTCTAGCTAATGTATTAGGTAAAAAATCCTTAGGGCAAGGATTAGTGCAAATTTCATTCTGGTGAAAAAAAACCACAAATATGATAAGATTTGGTTTGACTCTTGACCACTGAATAATGCACCCTTATTAACTGTCTCACATTTCCTTAAATCAGCATACCAGCTTAAATCAGCATATCAGTATACACAGAATAAGGTACCCAAGGCATATACTGAGTCTTCTGTAAACTGGCCACTTAGGAAGACAGATCATTTATGGTATGCTTCTGCCTGTTGTGACAGCTCTTCCAACTTTTTATGTGAAGTTGGGTATTTTTTTTTCTTGAGGTTGGGTTATTTGAAAAGGTGGACCATTGAAAAATTGACAATGGAAGGCCTCATGTTTCTATGAAAGTTTTCTTTAAAATTGAAGGAAAGGTTCAAAAACTATTAATTTATGAATCAGAGAGGAAAAATATTTCATAACTACTCCCTACCCCCCAAGTTTCACAAAGAAGATTGAGATGCTAACTCCGGATTTCTAGCAGATATCTACAAGGAGCTTCTTCCTATGAGCAATATTTTATCTTTCATGCAGTTGGTCAAATTAAAAACTTGTGGTGGTAAAGGACTATGTGGCAACAAATTTCTTAAGAGTACCTGTAGTGAGTTGGCAACAAATCCATTGTAGTTTGAAAGAGCAAAGCACACATATCCCTTACAGCCAAATGATCTCTGCTGGCTCCATCTTTCTATTACTTCCTCCTGCATTTGGAGGATTGTTACATCCTGTTCTAGTTAGGAACACTGTCTCTTACACCAAATATATTTTTCCAAGGTTATGTGTATCAGTGTGGATCCTTTTTTTGCCATCTTGGAAGATGTGTCATTTACATTCTTGAATGGAATAATGGCAAGAGTCTGTTCAGCCAACAAAAACAGGTTAGAAACCCTGGGTTAGTTTATCAGAATACTTCTAAATAATTTCAACCTACGATACCCAAGACTGTATTCAACCAAGCTGATCATTGGACACAGACTTATAAGCATTGTTTTATGGAAACAGTGTGTGCACTCAGATCTGAAAGCATTCCAGCATCTTGGAAGAGTCCAAATTGCTCTTAACATTCATGCCAAATTATCAACAATTTAGAAAACTGTTGCCAAAGGTCATTCCAACTACAGCTGTTTGGAATACAGTGGGGTTTATTGATCTTTTCCTTTGCATAGGTCTTTAAAAAAATATTACATTGTGGAAATAAAGACCGTGAAAAATGCTAATCATTGCCATAGGAGAGGGGAGAGGGGAGGGGCAGTATCAGGGTTAAATTGAGGGTGAAAGACTCCATTGCAGTGCTATTGTTAGGTCCCTATGTGGTAATACTGTTCTCATGATGTGACTTTAACCTAGCACTGTACTTGTGTCCCAACAGATTAGGGAAGCTGGCTCAGCTGGTTGGGACAGAGCTCATTAGGCATGGGACTTTAGGTGGCATAAATTTCACAGCTCCAAAGCAAACTGGAGTCCTCCCAGAAACACAGGTATCATATTCTAACAAATCGCTAATCCCAGAGGCCATCTTTGATTGCTCTTATAAACGGTGAATCATGATCTTTAGGAAAACTTAATGGCTGTGATCCAATTTAGCAGCTGGATTATATTAGTTCACTTTTTTAAGGACAAAGGTTATAATAGCGAGATCTTGTGTTACTCAATTAGGTAACATAGTTACCTTAATGGCTCTGTAACAGTTTGCTGGGTGTTAGGAGCAATGTAATTTCTTTCTTCTAGGTAATACAAAAGAAGGGAATTCCATAGATGAAGGCAGACTAGTAGAAAAGAGAAGAGAGAGAGAGCAAAATAGGCACACCGTTACTGAGAAACAAGAAGAAATTACAAGACATTAATGATAGAGATGCAGTTGAGTCAGAGTACTTTAGAGCCTTGAAAGCACAAGTAAAATGTTTAAACCTGATACACCAGGCAGAAGAAAACAGAGAACATGAAAGACAAGCATGTGTGTTAACACACACACACACTTGTATGATGTACATGTTTAGAGAGCTTAGGACTGAAATGATGGATTTTTCCTGCCTACCCAACACTCCACAACATTGCATTTTCTATGGGATAACATTCATGAATCTTGTAACAAGCTAATGCACGAGAGCATTTATTTCAGCTTTTAGATCATTAAGGGTGCTCTTATTGCAACTGTATGGTCGCATACATTTGTATTGAGAAATTTTATTTGCATACAGTTCACATTAATGTAGCAGACAGAATTTGGCTTATAAGCTGTAAAAGCAGTTAAACACGTTTTAAGGTATAAGCTACATTAACCACAGACCTGAAAATTTCTCGAAAGCACTTATCTTGACACATCTAACATCTGTAACATTTAATGGTTGCTTTTTTTTGCAAGTAGATTCTGCTCACACCCAGAAGGGAGAAGGCTGGTGGGTTGTTTTGAAGTGAGAAGTGCCCTACGTTTATTTTTTTCGAGTCTGTCCTCCCCCTGCTCCTCATGCAACTTGGGCCAACCAAAACTCACACAACCTCAGGAGCTGCCAACAGCCCTTATCAGAGCTTGGAGCAGCTTCTCACGCGATTTACACACACACAAACGTACAAATGCCCCTCTCCACCGAGTGGAGCTGTAGCTGCCCCGGAACCCTTTCTCCGTGGGACGCCACAAGCCTGTCCCCCCCGGAAAACCCGAGGGTGGGAAGAGGGGATGAAGCTAGTCCTCTCTCTGGCTCTTGCTCTCCAGGGTTCATCCAGACACTCGGGAGGACGATTTAATGACCTGCTCCACCCCTGCTCCCCCCGCCCAGGCAGCTCCGAGAGGCTCTCGGTCACACGAGTGGGGGGGAATGAGCCGCAGCTGCGGCGGTAGCAGCAGCAGCAGCAGGAGGAGGAGGAGGGAAGGAGGGAGGGCAGGAGGGAGGGTACGAAGGAGGGAGAAAGGAAACCGGGCAGGTGACACGGCGCTGGGTTGCTCTGGCTCGGCGGGCGTGGAGCGGGCGGCAGGAGCGCGGCGGCCATGCACGTCAATGGGAAGGTGGCTCTGGTCACCGGCGGGGCGCAGGGCATCGGCCGGGCTTTCGTCCAGGCGCTGCTGGGCAAGGGCGCCAAGGTAAGCCCCGGGCAGTGCGTCCTCCCTTTCCCTCCCCTCTGCCTCCAGCCGGCACCCGCGGGCGGGGGGGTGGCGGCAGCCCCCGGGGCTCGGCTCGACTCGGCTCGGCGGGGGACCTGTCCGTCTGTCCATCCGCCCGCCCGCCACTCGTTTTCCTCCCGCCCCGCTTAGGTAGCCCTGCTGGACTTCAACTCCGAGGCCGGACAGGAGAGCAAGGCGGCCCTGGACGAGCAGTTTGAAGCGCAGAGGACGCTGTTCATCCAGTGCGACGTGACGGATCAGGAGCAGCTGAAAGGTAGGAAGAAGCGCTCAGCGCTGCGCTCCGGCGTGAGGCGCAGCGAGCGGAGCGCGCCCGGCTGCAGCACCGGTAAGCGCTCAGCGCAGCCTTCTGGAGGACAGCCTGCTCCCGATCGCTTCTGGCAATGACTCAAAAACGATTTGTTCCTGAACCTGCAGATGTGAAATATTACTACTACCACAATTTCCCTTTGTTCCTTGGCACATCGGAAAGAAAAGCCAAAGAAGTCGTTTCCATTGAGTGTTGTGTGTGATATTTTTGCATGAAAGCCTCTGTAGAAGATAATTGCTATTTTATGAGTAATATATATAAACTTTAAAGCTCAGACTTGCTTTTTATGAGGTTTCAGTGCAGATTCCAAGCTGCATTCCCTCGTCACAGGAGTAATAAATTCTGTACTGGGTTGCAGTGCTCTTTCCATACAGCACACTTAACTTTCATTGTGTGCTGCCATAGCTGAAAGCAGAACTGGTAAAAAGTGGCACACTACTTTATCACAGGGTTAACTATAGGGTGATAACACTTCACCCACATTTTGCAGAAACATGGAATGAAAGCAGCTTCCCTCATGAATGATTTGAGTTTCTGTTTTCACTTAGTGGATAAACGGTGTTCCCTACTGAGTTCTTAGAGTATCATATAACATTGATGTACCTTCACAATATTTCATAACAGGCACATCACTTCATCAAAGTTTCATTATTGAATGATACATTCATAGGTAGTGACTCAGATTCAGATTTTGACATCTCTTTTGTCAGTGCCCTTTCCCCAGAGTAATTTCTGCCAGGCTCAATGTGAACAATTTTGTTCTGTTTTCATTCACTACGCTTCACTTTTCATTTTCTCAGTGATCATTGAGCATATCCATTCCTCTTTTAGAAGACATTGCTGCTATTCCAGAATCCAGCAGTATTGTCCACTGTTCCAAGCTAGCATAATTATTCCTAATTCTATAGCTTTACATTGTCTGTTTGTAAGAGAGATGCTAGACTTTAAATCTGGGATCTGGTCTAATCAGCAAAGTTTTTATCAGCTAGGTTGATTATTGACTTTTTCTCCAAGTGGGAGGAGTAAGGAGCAAGAAAAAGCATCCTAGAGGTAGGAATAAGATGTGCTGCTGCATGGGTGTTACCCCTGTGTGCCTTCTCTCCCACAACTCCTCCTCTCTTTAGTGCCAGCAGAGTTCAGGACCAACAGGGTGTGAACCGGGAAGTTGGAGTGAGTAGGACAGGTCAGCAAGGGAGTTTTTGGACCAAGTTACTAGGAAAAGAGCACTCACAGTAGAATTGGAAGTGGTTCTCACAAAGAGAAAGAGCAAGAAGAGGCGGCTGCTGCTGCTTATGCCTCTCTAATCATTGCATTAATCCTGCTGCAGGTTTCTTACCATAAATTTGCAATCATTTCTCACAATCCTTTGGGGATTCTGAGCTGGTTTTGGTGTTGTTTGTTTGCTATTAAATGCTTTATTTTCATATTTCCCACTTGCAATTGTAAGCTACTACTTAACAAATTTACATTGATTTCACATTTAGTGTTTAAAGGTCTTATCGGATGAATCAAGTCCCATACTTCACGTTAAAGGTCATGTGCGTGAATGAAGTTCCTCTGTTTTTTAACTTTAGCCCTTACAGTAGGAAGCAATTGTTACAGTTGGAAGTACTAGAACTAGTATTTGTAAGTTCATGAGGCTTATAGGCAAGAAATCATCTGTTTAATCTATTTTCAAGTCTTGCCTTTACTTTTTTTCTCTGGTGGTTCTTTCACATAATTCCCCACAAAAATCTCCTATATCACCTCACTTTTGAAAAATCACCATACATTTACTTTTGTCTTCCAGAAACATTTAGAAAGCTCACATATAACTGATGTTTTTGCTTACTTTGCATTGTTTTTCTTACCCTTCCTTTAAAATGGAGCCTCCTCTTAATTTTTCCTTCCCCACTCAATATTTCATACCATCATCTGCTTTTAACTTTTTATGGTTCCATAATCACTAACTAGTGTGCAGTGCAAACACAGAATTATTCTACATTTGAAAAGGGAAGAATAAATCAGCTTATACTGATGTATAGGTGACAACTTCACTAAGAATTTACAATGAGATTCTTCTTTTTGTGGATAGGTAATAGATGGGATTACTCTAGGCAGATAAACTTTTACCTGAAATATTCCAAACACAGATATGCAAAAGCTTTTGGTCTTTTCTCAATATGTAAAATAGAAAACTACAATTAGACAAGACTGTTAAATTTAATTTAAAAATCATTGGCAAAATTACTATTATCCATAGTGTTTTTTGAAGATTCTATTAAGAATTAGGTTGACAAAAGACATTATTTAGAGAAGTCTTAAAAGGGAATCAGCCAGTTTCCAAAATTTGGAAGCTAAGTGAGGACCCAAACTATTTATTTTACTCACTGGAAATAAGTTCAATACTTATTTAATATAATACTTTGGCTCCTAATAAAGCCAGAGGTGTTCATTTGCCCTTGCTGATGCAGAGTTGGAAAGATAAGTGACTGAAGAGTTGAGAAATCAGAGAATCAATTGGCAACAAACATAAGAAAAGCAAAAAAGGCAGACAGACCAAACTAGAGGATTTAGTAATATTACAATATTCTAGTATGGAATATTAGAAAAATCTGTACAATAAAGGGCAGTTGGACAAATAAAACTTGTCCCATCAGCTGCCTAGCTCTTGTTTTGATGACCTGAAGCCTTGAGGCAAAGAAAAGGCTGGTGCAAGAAAAGCTTTGTAAACCCCTGCAACTGCTGCAGAAAAAGGTACATGTCTGAAAGCTGATACGATGCACCTGATTGACATGAATAGCCAAGCTCTAAAGGTTAGAGAAGGAAGATGCTCCTGGGATCACCTTTCAGTGAAGTGATTTCATTAAGGCCTGTCAAGCATAATTTCAGTATACCTGAAATACTGTAGATTTTGAATCACACACCAAACAATGTTTTGTACAACAATATTGGGAGGGTGGTGTCTTGGTTCACATAATAGTAAATATTTAGTGACAAGGAACAGTATTTGGAGGGGGAAAAAAGCAAACTATATATATATACATGTCAGATAATATCCTCAGTCCTGGAATATCTTAGTCTGGAATGAACATCTGGAAGTCATCTCATCCAACTATCTTGTCAAAGCAGAGCCAGGCTTGATAATAGTTTGCTCCTCATTATGACATCATCGTGTTTTTCCATACACATCTTTTATCTCAATTCTAACACTGTCACCTGGGAGAACACAATGTCATTGGGGAAGTTTCCCACTTCTTATTTTGAAATTCTTTGGAAGACAGGTCACTATTTTTATCCTCAGAAAAAAAAAAGATTTGAATTTGAGAAACACATTATTAAAGTTACCTGACAAGTAGGATAAATAACAACTTATCCATAAATAGATACATCTAAACAAGAGTCATGATTAATTATTTGTCGTTGAAATATTCATATCAGTTATTCATTAAATACAAATTTCATTCTTAGGTTAAATTTGGACTGAATGAAGAAAATTGTTCTGAATACATGAACTTTTTTTATTTTTCATTCAAAATAGATGGTGTCAAATCTTGACTTCACTAGCTATATCAAACTGCTACAAATCAAAATATAAATGCTTAATTTATATAATTGGGGTGCCAAACATCCTATTTAATACAAAATGTATAGGTGCTAAGAACTTTCATTACCTCCTGTTATCAGACATTACAAAACTGAATGAAAAGACAGTCATGGTACCTTAATCCTTACAGTTTCCCCGAATACATGTAATGTTCATGCACATTAGATAAAGAATTTAAATGCATGTTGCTCACTAATGGTTAAGAAAATAATAATGACATTTTGGTAGACTAATAAACCATTCATTTTTATGTATGCATCATATTTTATATCTTACTTCCCAGAGTTCTAAGAAATGTCACTCTTGGATCTTACTATAGGTGCTTTCAAAAAAGTAATTGAACATTTTGGAAGGCTGGATATAGTGGTTAATAATGCTGGAGTGAACAATGAGAAGGACTGGGAAAGCACTATACAAACTAACTTGGTAAGCATTATCTCCTTTCACACGTCTATATTTCAGTATTTAATGTTGGAATACAGTTAACAGCCTGTGGCTTATACAGATTGTGCCAGATGACAGAACATTAATTATTGGATTGGTAAGTACAGCTATTGAAACAATCACCACATAACTGAGTGTGTGGTGGCTCCCTAAAGTTGTCTGTCCAAGACAAACAGCACTGTGTAGAGGTTAACTCTGGCTGTCAATCACCAGACAACATTCTCTTTCTATAAAATCCAATGAAATCCCAAATAGGTGTAAGAATTGACTGCGCAGGGCAGTAGAGCTGCATCTACAGCAGGCCAGTCTGTTTATACAAATGTTTTAGAGCATTTTAGTTGCTTGTGAAGTTGCTGGTCTGCATTAGAGAATAAGTTGCCATTTGTTGTTACTACAAGAAAAGTCGTTCAACCAAGAGCTCCACATTTTATTTACCAACCATGCCAGCATAAAATGTGAGTTTTTAATACAGGCCACTTCACCATCATCACTGGTAGGAGCATACTACTTAAGGGTACTTACTTGCTAAAATCCTATACATTCAACAAGCCTAAAATATTATTTTTCAAACCAACTATTAGCACTTTTTTTGATATTATCTGATATCTCATCGGATCAAACAACAATATCTGTTTCTCAGCTGAATCTTTTTTAATTTAGAGTACACCTCTATGACATCTAAGATACAAGGAATGACCTTTCTAGCATTAATAAAATTTCTAGGTTAATAAAATTCACCTTGTAGTCTACCAGCTGTGAAGTCCTGATTCAATGGTGATTCAACAAGTCACCTCATGACCATACTTACAGCAAAGTAAAAAAAAATTTTTGAAGAGTAAAATGTGGAGTTTTCTTATTTGAAATTTGTTGTGCAAAAAGAAAGCTCAGAATATTAAAATTAGGTATGTTTTTGTCAAAAATTTTAATGACAAAGGTACCCATCCTTGAAAACAAACAAAAAAACAAGCAAACAGAGTAACTCCAGGACAAGTAACACAAGTAACAAGCTGTATATGAGACGAGTTACAGAAAAATTAATGAGAAAATAGGCATTTGGAAAAAAAAAAGATTTTAAGTTTCGTAATGCATTTCTCTTGATTTTTTTATATCTATCTGTATTTACATGTTCTTCAAGATTTAACTACTTATATTTCTTCCTCTTTATTTCATTTCTAAAATGTTCTGAAAAATTAAACATCAGGAAACTTCATATTGTGAAGTAAGAGTAGTTTGTCACCCTCAGTGATATGCAACATCAGTATCTATTAGTACAGCTCCCTTGAATTTGAAAGAAGGCTGCACTCTAGATTACTTATTTCTCTGTACTTTTGTGCCTGGTTTTAACACAGGATATAAGTTACTGTAGGCAGCCATCCACCTGTCAGATTTGCAAACACAGATAAGTAGTCATCACTGGAAAAACTGAAGTCTTTGTGAGAAATATGTTTGATTGTGATATGTACTGTCAAAGTAAATATCCTAACTTAGAGTGATTTCCTAATAATTTTTCAATGCCAAGAGCGTCAAACAGAAGATGTTGAGAATCTCCTTCTATTATGTTGCAGATGACACCAAGTTGGGGTGGGGGTTGGTCTGCTGAAGGGTCAGAAGGCTCTGTAAAGGCTCTGTAGATCAGAACAGGCCGGATTGATGGGGCGAGGTGAATTGTCTGAGCTGCAATAAGGTGAAGTGCTGAGTCCTGCACTTTTGTCACAATGACCCCATGCAGCACTACAGGCTTAGGGTGGAGTGGCTGGAAAGATACCCATTAGAAAAGGACCTGGAGGTGCTGGTCAACAGCAGCTGAACAAGAACCAGCTGTGCCCAGGTGGTCAAGAAGGCAATGGGATCCTGTCTTGTATCAGCAATAGTGCAGCCAGCAGGACCAGGGCAATGACTGTCCTCCCGTACTCAGCATTGGTGAGGCTGCACCTCAAAGCCCATGTTCAGTTTGGGCCCCTCACTACAAGAAAGACATTAAGGTGCTGGACCATGCCTAGAAGAGGGCAACAAAGCCAGTGAAGGGTCTTATGAAGAGCAGCTGAGGGAGCTGGGGGTATTTAGCTTGGAGAAAAAGAGGCTCAGAGGAGTTTTATCATTCTCTACAATCACCTGAAAGGAGGTTGTTATGAGGTGGGGGTCAGTCTCCTCTTCAAGGTAACAAGTGATAGGAAAAGAGGAAGTGGTCAAAAGTTGTGCTGGGGGAGGTTTAGATTGGATCTTAGAAAATGTTTTTTCACCAAAAGGGTTGTCCAGCATTGGAACAGGCTGCCTAGGAAAGCGGTTGAGTCACCATCCCTGGAGGTATTTAAAAGGCCTATAGATGTGGTGCTTGGGGTCATGGTTTAGTGGCGGACTTGGCAATGCTGAGTTAACAGCTGGATTTGATGATTTTAGAGATCTTTTCCAATCAAAACAATTCAATGATTCTATTAATTTATTTTTGTTTTTACAAGTAATTGAGCAGAAGCAGACTGTGAGTGGTCTCAATGAGCAGAAAATCTGAAATCCAAGTCTTAGAAACCTACATGCTTAACTATCAAGCTACTGCCCTATTTTTTTTTTTAATGGGAATTTTATATAGTTTATATATTATTGTATAAGCTCACCATAAATGTCCTAATGACCTCATACACAGCTGAACGTTGAAAAATTTCATAAATACATGGTGGTGACTGGTGACTCTCATCTAAAATGATGAGAGTAGAAGTACAGTTATGTGGGTTAAATCAGAGCCACTCTTAAGATCCAAATAGCTCCACTCACCTATTGCTTTGATTATTCTTTCCCTGTCTAACACGGAGTCAACTAACCAGCTTATTTCCATAAGCATTTCTATCTAGTTACTGTAATTTCTGTAAAACAAGAAATAACACTTTGTACTTTTTGCTTTTTTAATTATAACAATGGAAGAAAAATAGCTGATGCATGTAATAGCTTCTATGAGTTGGTTCTATAATTTTTTTTTCTTGTAGAAAGGAGAAAAATATATGTGAAATACATTTTTAAAATGTCTCAATTTCCCTCTGTAGGATAGTTGAAGTATTCTTTGTATTATTGCTAAGAACAGAAATAGTTGCTATAGCCACACAGTGTGATACACATTATACACATATTTTTTATTTTAAAAGAGGAAAAAACCCTCTACATGCCAGTCGTTGTCTTAGTGATATCATTTATATATTGATACAACAAATATTCCCTGCCCCAGTTTAAAGTACAAAGTACAGAAGTAGAGCAGTACAGAGCAAGATAAATCAGAACAAACACATCTGGGGTGTGTTCTTTATGCACAGAACCAGTTGGTCTTCAGGAACATTTTTAAAGGAGTTTAAGGGAGTTCTGTGATTGTACTGCTTGAGAAATCATGAAGAAAAAAGTTCCAAAAGTCGGGCTTAATTTGGAAGGAAAATAGAGGGAGTAAACCACAGTTCTTACTTGTATCCATTACAGTTTCCTGAGAGCAAGAAAAGACAACTTGATACAGCTGGGGAGGGGGTGTAAGAAGGAGTACTGACTGCTAAAATGATATTTCCATTACAGTGCTTTCCACCATTTTTCTACGTTTTGTGCTAGACATCCACCTTTTAATTACTTTGTTAGTATTTCTATTACTCTTTTTAGTTAAGTATTCCAGCAATGCCTGGAATATCTATTCCTCACTTCAAAACCCCAAATGTCGTGGTGTTGACTTGATTGATGTTATCTGGATCAGCAGCAGCTTCAACTAGTGATACTCATAGAAGGGTATACTGTTGTTATTATGGCAAATAAAAAAAATGAACTTGGCAACCATACAAGAATTCCATTTTACAGAGATATTACCAGTGTAGTTTCAGCAGTCTGTCACACACACATATTCATGCACAGAATAGCACAAGGGTGTATGACACATACATTCTTATGAAGGGTCCTACTTACCGTCCTCCAGCATGACAGTGTTTATTGCATTCATACAAACTTTTGCCTAAGGGATCCCAAAATTTTATAATCTGACTTTTTTTTTTTCATCAAATCCCTAAAGCAAGAAAAGGGCCCACATCTTTATGAGCCTTGAACATGTATGTTATTTAAACACAACTGGGTGTTCTAAGAAGCTTCAATAATTTTATCTTGTGTTGATGAGGCTTTCTGAAATCACTGTAATTAGAGTGGCCATTATAATTACAGTATTTTTTGTCTTTACAAACGCACTTAGCACATTTCATACGAAAGACAATCCCCCAAATTATATGCAGGCTCTGTTTTTATGTTCATGTCAGAGGTTTCTGAAAACTGACATAGGTTGCAGTATACAGTTAAATGTAGCAGTACTGGTATCACCTACGCTTACATTTTAAATAATACCTGAATCAAAATTTTAGAAGTATTTTATGTGACATTTTGACCACCTTATTATTTTATTATGGCAAAAGTTAACTGTATATATATTTAAACCAATTCCCCACATGAAATTACGAAAAAATTTGAAAGCAAAATCACATCTCCTGTTTATGTGATGGTTTTGCACATTTTAACACATTCTGGCAAAACTTTAAATTGCAGGCCAGAACCTGGGCACATCAAAACACCCCAGTCATATGGGATTCAATTATTTAATTATTATTTAATTATTAATATATAATTAATAATTATTTAAAGTAAGTAGAATTCAAATGTACACATAAATTTGTTCAGGTGCGTGACAGCCTTATTCTTCATTACTAGGCAAAATGTAGAAATATGCAAAAATTCCAAGTTTTTACATTTTTCATGAGTTTGAGCAATTTTTTTCGTAAGTGACAGAAGTAATATATTTCCATGAATTTAGAAAAGTCCTTTACTAAAATGAGGTCTACCAACATCATGGTTTGTCCCTGCAAAATACTTAGATTGAAAGTACAGAGAAGATAATGCACCACTGTATATTTATGTGTGACTTCTTTCAATATAGCTCATGTTCCAGCAACTAGCAAACCTTGCAAAATCAATGTTTGCTTATAAGTAAGGACCTGTTCCTCAGAAGGCCAATTAATATTTCAGCAGAAACCAGAAGGGTAACTCAGGAAACATCAGAAGTGATTAATTGAATTTCCTTTTGTGATGAAGACTTCATGGTCATCACAAGGCTGTTCCACTGTGCAAGCCATAAAAGAGAGTATGCTGCAACCTTCTTCTGGTCCATACACCTTGCTCGCCTTTCCTAGTGTACCAGGAGAAATGACAAGGACTGAACTTTCACCCCAAAGTAATGTAACCTGGACCCATAGCTGGATTCAGCAGCTGGAAATACAGACAGAGGCAAGCATCGTTTCTCAGTGCCACCAACAGAGAAACAAGCCAAAGAAAATAGTACTATCTGTAGTAGATAAAATGGCATAGCCAACTGGTTTACTGACAACCAGCGGCTACCTCAATGGCTTACTTGCCTATTCTTCAGCATAACTTGATGTCAGAGGACCAAGTGTCTAGGGAGAGATGTGGCCAAAAAGTGAGAAGTGACACTTACCTTGAAATTAGTAGCACAAGGATCAAACTGCTAAGTACATAAAGAAGCCTATAGGTATAATTATTTTTGCTGTTTATATTGTACTAGGAAGGACACAGTGACTTACTTTAATAGCACAGTAAGTAAATTAATTTTTTAGCTTATGGTTTTAATGTATGTTTACAGTAACCAATGTTGAAGTATAATGAAAAGCAAAGGTTTTGAACTAAGAACATAAGAGCAGCCATTTAAAATGGAATACCATTCCTGTGTCGTTCAGGAATGTGGAGGTGTATGGAAGGGGAGGAGGGAAGTAAAGAAAACTGCACCATAAAAATCTGAAACATAGTGTTTCATTCCTACCTTGTAAAAAAGCTACTGACTTGAAGCAAATTGTCAAATCCTGCTATATATTCCTTTTTCCTTTCTGCCTCTTCCTCTCTAGACTTCTTGTTTTCCACAGTTTGAGCTGGAAATTCATCCTCAAGAGCCTTCAATTTCATTTCATACAGCAATCAAACTAACCTATACATAGGAATGCCATGGGACTTGCACGCTTGCTCCAACTTGTCTACGTCCTAGAAAATCTACATTAAAAAAAATTAGTCCCACCTTCCTGTCCAACAGCAAAATGCTAAAATTTTCCATGGGTAACACAAGCAGCACCTAGTTTCAGACTTTTGAAGTTCATCTTACACAGTTCACAAAGTACTTTTAAATGTTTCCTTATAGATAGCCATCAATTTATAACATCACTGTATGAAAGGCAAATGATCTTGGGTCAAATTCCAGCTCTGTGCTAACCTGCTTTATGAAACCACAAGTCAGTGACTCTTTCATTTTTGTTCGGTATCCCAATCCCTGAACTATATTAGTTCAGGAACCTACATAAAATATTAGGACTGATTACTATTTTGTTTTCTCAAAGGAATTCATATTACCATGTCACCTTGATAGCAACATAATGCTCGTCTTCAGCACTGAAGATGCTGAGCTGTTTTCTCAGCATGAAGTACCAGATGTATCAGACAAGAGCTGGCAAAGGGAAACCTTTTAAAATAGGTGTGAGAAACTATGTTGGTTGGAACAGCTGCCCTGAAACACTAGAAAAAAAGCACTGTGTACTAAGTTACTTTCAAAGCAATTCTCACTTAAAAAGGATGATGATTAATTATGTCTTGGGCACCATCACCAAAAAACACTTTTTTTTTTTTTTTTCTAATAGATAAATCTAAAATGAAACACAAAGTATGAAAACTGACTTACAGGTATAACGTTGGAATACAAGGACATTATACACATTGGCTGACATTGGTTCCTAAAGGTGGAAAAATATTAATTAGTGCTCTACTGAAGACTCTGAGTCTAATTAGAATCAGAGTTTCAAGATATGATTTCTTTTAGAATGATAGAATTAAAGCTATACAGTCAAAGGACACATAGAAATGTGATGAATCAAAAATTTTGTAAGTTATATTTCTGCTTTTGACACTAAGTTGCCATTTAAGAAATCATTACATTAGTTACTGATTACTGATATGTTATTCTCAAAAGCAACTGCAAATATTTTGAGTATTTGCACAATTATGTTGCAATGTTTACCATACTGTCAGATACCATTTTGGGTTGATTACTGTATGGTACTTCATTCAGCATGTCTGATCTCCTCTAATTTAAATCTGTAATTTATGTAGACTAATGCTAGGAGATATTCCCACACTCACCACTATAACTTTATTTGCAAGAATCCTAAATTTTCTGCTGGCAGTTGAAGAGTAAAATTGGCTGCCTTGAGAGCACACTCAGACATCCATTCCACCTTGATGGCCCATCTTCATTATATGCTGTGGTAAAACACTGTATTTTGATAAGAAAATAAACAGCAGTGTTACTGAGATCACATGTTTTTCAACATCTAGAAGGACAGTAATTTAGATTAGTTTCTGACTGATGATACTAGTTTTCTATAGCCAGGATAAAAAAAAAAAATGTAAGAGTCAGCTGTACCAATTTTTGATTTACCTACATTTAGTTACAAAGCTGACTACTTTGATATTCTTTGTTCTTGACATGTTTATGAACAACAACCCTTCAGCCAAATGCAGTTGTAAACAAAGGAACTGCAAAAAATTCAACTCTAAAATGCTTTCTTGTACAAAGTCTCCCAGCATATTTTTATCTTAACATGAGTCAGACATTTTTTTTATTAGGTAATTTAAAATTTAACTTTCCCAGAATTTTTATTTAATAGATAATCTATGAATTATTGTTGGTTAAGAACATAGGATTAAATTATTAGTCTTAAAAGTACAATTGGGGAACTGCACAATCTGAAAAGACCTTTAGTTTCTTTCATTTAATTGAAAGGAAATTTTCATCATAAACTCAAACCAAAAAAACTGGGTTCAGAAAACACAAATTTCGAGAGTATTGGAGAGAGGTGGATTCTTGCAAGAGAATGGGAAATCCATCACACAGTACTGTAAAGTGTCGTCTGCTAAGTGTGCAGGCAGATAGGTTCTTCTCACCCTGGGTATGTGGTTCAGAGTTATTCTGCAGAATAATTCTTTATTTTATCAGCCCAAACATCATAAATAGCCATTTCACTCAAGATCAGCCACACTTAGTGAGGTTTTTGCAAGGATCACAGGTAAGGATTTCAAGGCTGTAGCAGGTGTAAGGGGCAATATCCAAATGGAAGTCTGCATTTATCTTCAAGACCAGCTCTCACAATACCTTTATGTAAAGGAGAACATGTCTCCAGCCACTTGAAGAAATACTAAGTTAATGGATTCCAGAGAGAGAGAAAGAATAATAGAGTAAATTTGATTGGACAGCCAAGCTACCCACTTTTTTTTTGGTTTATAATTGTGGTTTGGCCAAGGACTCATCTAGCTCTATTATCTCTGAATTAGAAGGAATAGAAAAGCCTTAAAGGAGCCCCAAGCTGTTTCCTTCTTCCTTCCTGATTTATTTTCTCTAATCATCTTAAGTGGAATTCTCTTTTTCTGCTCAGCAGGCTGAGCCACTGCTCCAGGGCATGACAGGACCTGCACCTGCTCTCCAAAGACAGCATTAATCCCTTTCTTCCTCAAATATCTCCTGTACAGCCTATCATACATATATATATATTAAAAAACACACCCCACTCTTAAGTCCAAATCTAATTTCAGTTGAGGTGCCAATAAGTTCATGTTCAGAATAACCATACCTTATAGCAAAACTACTGGGAATTAACAACCTTGGTTTTAATAAATCAAACTTACATGTGACAATCAACATTAAACAGCAATAGATTAACCTTTATAAGGGCTCTGCTACTTTCCAGGACATGCAAGAAAAATCAGATTTAGTTTGGTATGTGTCAAGACACTGAAGACAATTATTTGGAAAGCTTCTGTTAAAGTATTTAATCAACAGTGTCTTTTCTAAATTAATCAAAATATTTTTTTAAAAAAGTTAGCTTAAACAAGACTTTCCAGGAAATAAACAAAAAAAAATCTATTTGTGGGATTTTTTTTAAGAAAAATTTAAAATATTATTTCAGAATTTTGAAATATTCACTTTTTGTGGGGTTTTACACTATTCCAGGAAATAAGTATTCTGAAAATATATTATCAGTGAAAATAACTCATTAAGTGCTGAAACTATAGAAAATGAGAAAAGCTGATTCATTATCAAGATTCCAAAGCAAACTTGGTAATGATGTCTCAGGTTGTTTTATCTCCATCAATGGACAGCCTCATTTTACTTGAAAAATGAACAAATGATACTAATAAAGCAGAACATGCACTCTTCCAAATCTGATTCCTATTAAAACCAAAAAGTGTGAAGGATAACTGAAGTTGAATTAAAAGTACTACTTTATATTTTATAACATGCATGTCTAAAAATATCAGCTAATGAAAATTAAATGTAATACCCATCTCAAGATTATTCCAATCTTGCTTTCGGAATTTAGATAGTGGCAGGAAAATAGATAACGTTCTGATTTTAAAAGCTCTTCTTTTTTCCCTCCAATTTCTTTAGTCACTATCTGTTAGGTTTTAGGCACGTACAGACTTTTCATTGTGATTTTTTATATGGGAAATTTCTGTCTCCATTATTCTGCAGACTGTCTCTGGTCAAAAATAGTGAAATAATCATGCACACTTCATCTTTTGAACATCTTAATTTTTTGGGGTGAATAAATAGCACTAAACAGTCATAAAGTACAAACAAAGTTCTCATGTAAAAGTTGAAGTAATATTTCCATAAGACTAAAAGTGTGTCTCAATGCATTTGTCCATTTTAAGTAGAAATTGTAAAGCAAATATGAAATTATTACAGAGACATCTAAAACAATTGGTAAATAATTATGAAACTCATCACTAATGCAGTAATACTGGAAAATTTCCCTAAAGTTATTATCTGCCACAAGGAGCCTTGTGTGCTGCCTTTTTCTTACTGTTTGTTTTCCTCTCAGGTAAAGTGCCTTTCTGGGAGAAACTCTCTCTCATGATTCACCCAGGAGGCTGGTAGCCCCAGGCTAGGCGTGTCTTTGGATATCCCAGTTTAAAAGTCTGAAGTTCAGTGAGAGGAATCTCTGCAGAATTTCTGACTGCAGTAGGGTCCAAAAACAGATTTTAAGGAATCAAGATGATACAGGTCTCAGAAAATTTTTTTCCTCAAAGTTCTTTCTTTAAAAAAAGAAAGAAAAATATTTGTAAAAATTGCAGCTAATATTATGCTAACAACATCTCACATCTCTTAGAATGCCTTTTTTTACCTTCTCTGTATTTGCCTGTGTGGTCTAACTTCATTTAAAAGGAGTGGTAAAACTCCTGTAACTTTAGTCAGAAAATAATACACCAGAACCAGAAATATATCATGGTACTTAATCCTAAAAGGTGTGAATTTCTTTTGACTTGAGCCAATGCACTTTTAAGTGTTAATTTTATCTTCAGATACAGTCAGTATATTTTTTATCATATAGAACAGGGTGGCTCAGTAAAAATGATGGGATTTAGATCAGTTCATCTGCCACTTATATTTTTAGATAAAGTATGTGTTCCATCTATAAATTATTTACTTTTTATTTCATTCCCTTCACAGCTTTTATTTCGCATTTCAATATTTGTTTATTTATGCATTTTTAAGAGAAATAAGTAAACTGCTATTATTTCTACCTATTGCAGTTGTGCTTCTGAAGTTATTGAGTTGCAATACTGTGGAGTGTCTCTGTGTTTAAAATCTTCAAAGTGTAAATAAGATCACTGGTAAAGCAATACAGGTTCTAAGCACCACAATAAAAGCAAGTTTCAGTTTTTAGAAGCACAATAGATACTTTGAATACCACCAATAATTCAGTAAAATATTTTTAATAGTTTCAAATAATCTTTGAGTATCTTCAATAATCTTCTTCTCTATACCAGACATCTGTGATCAGAGGAACTTACCTTGGCCTAGAATACATGAGAAAAGGAAATGGAGGTGATGGAGGAGTAATCATTAATATGTCATCCTTGGCAGGTGAGAAAATTCTCTGCATAAACAATTTCTGGTGGGTTTTCTTCTTAAGTAAATGAATCATACTGATCAGTCTTACTTTTTCTTCTTTTTGCGGCCCTTCCCAGTTTAGAACTATCTTGAACTGGTTTTCATCTTAGCAACAGAAGGAATATCAAACGAGCACAAATTTCACTTCCTTTTTTAAACAAAATTTGATAGGAAAAAACAGTAATTTTCCTAATGTGTCAGTCTTGTATTTAAAATCTTGAGCCTGACATCAATTCCTCCATTCAACTCCAGAGGAACACAAATGTAGGAATATCTATGACTAGAGTATAACTATTTTATTAACAAAGATTGTCACACACCCACTCTGTGTTCCAAGTCCTTTCAGGTGTGATCTACCTGTACTTGAGAAGTCATAAAATTAACACTCATATTTCACCAAGCTTAAGTGTTTTCTTTGCTCACTACTTATCTGTGCTATAACTGTATTTCAATTTATTGGTATAAAAATAGAATTCTATGGATTCTAAGTCTGTTGGGGGTAATGCTGCCCAGTCTGAGGCAGAATTCTGCACCATTTCCTGTAGATATACTCAATGTTGCAGTGACTGGGCTCACAGCAAAAAAGCCCAGGTGAAGAGGAAACTGGAGAATGAAGTCACCTGACAACCTTCCTCAAATATTTTGTGGGGAAGTACTCGCATTCTCTATTTTTTGTTTGGAGAGGTTGTTCTCTCTACTGTCAGACTATCTGTGAAAAATAATACATATGCTACCTTACACTCAAATTGTCAGAGGGCTTTTTTTGTATCTCTGCAGATTACCAAATTATAGTAATTTCATTCCAGGATATTCCTGTGTTTTAACAATGAAAAGCCAGTTAAGACAGCACTGGTTATAGTTAACTGTTTGTGCATAGATGTGGATGTTCTGTGTATTTTTAAGTTCTCATATAAACCTTTGCTTTTGTGATAAAAAGTCCAGTTCATCCTATTGACATAATGCATATGGATCTTGAGGATGTGACTTAATACCTGCACATCTGTCAAACGGGTGAGAGGTTCTTTATCAAAAGACTCCAAGTACCTTTAAGTCAGAATTTGTCATACTGCCTAACGCATTGCCTACTGACACCAGTAAGTTTATCCCTATAGGCTGAAATGGACATTGTATTGGGTCCAAATTAACTTGAAGGAAACTGCTGCTGCAGTGCAAGAGTTCATCAACATAAGTAAAAGATTAAACATTTTCACAGAAACACTGGTGCCCATGCAGTGCTTAGAAAGGGTAGAGTTAGCAAGTAGTTTGATGCCTTTTCTAACTAGTGTCAAAAAAACACAAAATGATTTTGTTTTTAAGACCTAACAGCTTGGCTGTTCAGTTTGTTAAGAGCTTGTAAGTGCTGTTTTAATTACTTTATTTAAGTTTGAATTTATTTACTTAAGCTTTTAATATTAACATTGGGCCATGGTGATTGAGGATATCTGTCAAAACAAAGTTTCTTTGCTTTGTTTGGTTTTACATGGCTTGTATTTAGCAATTATTTCCAAGGTCATAAGGAAAAACACACTTTGAAAGCTAACAAATACTAATTTTTTATTGCTTATTTATTTACTGCTCTTTGTGACTGTAATTCTCCTTTCCAGTCTGAAGGTCTAAGTCCTGCAGTATTTTCCATATATGAAAGGCAAAATTCCATTGGCTTGCTTAACACCGCCTTCAAGTGTTTTCTTAGAGCTAGCTTCTGTTGATCATTAAACTTCTGAGTGATCCCCCTCACTGTCCAAGTTCTCTGTAAGATACAGACAGCAAATCTTTCTGAGCAACAAGAAGAGCTGTATGTAGTGCTTACGTAACATTCAATAATATTTCCTTTGCACATTAATGAGCTACCAGAACATCACCATGGGAATTTTGCCAATGATTTGGACTAGGGACAGAATCAAGCCTTACAGTTTTATATTTCCAAACACCAACAGAACTACTTAAATGATTTCTATGAAGCGGATGCTTAAAAGTGTTCATTGAGCTGGATTAAAGCCAAAGCATCCACCCTGTCTATCCAGTACTGAGTCTTCCTTTCTTTAGTCTCTCCACACGACAGGACTAAGAGAGGGAGAGAAATATGTGAGCACATGCAGCAAGCACTCAACTATGTGTCAAAGCAATAAAATGCAATTTTATTGGATTTGTACATTCATACCAAGAAGTAATTCCGCTAAACTGAGATAATGAGAAATGTGTTTTACTTTGAACTTGGTTCCATAAAAAAGAATTCCAATGACTGCAGGTTTTTGCATTGGAATAGACTTAATTTCAAATTCAAGGAACAAAATGTTCTAAAATTTCTTCTGTAGAAAGCTATACATGGTACCTTTAATTGCATTTAATGGAATAGTTACAGGCAACAGAGAAAGCATACAAAACTAAATTTAACTCAAGAGGCTGTTTAAATCATTAAATTTAACACAGTCTTTTGCCTTGTGGTGGCTGATACATGTACACTTTTTGCAAATAAAGGGCAAAAGCAATTCAAGTATAGGCATACACTTGTTTTGACAGCTTTTGTATTTTTAAGAAGGTATTCTGTGAAACTGAATTTGTATCTGTCTGTATTCTAGCAGACAAAAAAAAGTCAAAGTATTCACAAAGGGCTTAAAAAATATTAGAATTTTTTAGCATAGTATCATGCTACTTTTTTGAGAGGCTATTCAATATGCAGTGGATCTGGAAACCTTTCTGCTCTACAGCCATATCGGTGGTTTGATTGCACTCAACTTCAAGCACTCAGATTCTGGAAGCAGCTGGTCTGTCTTCCCTTTATTGAAAGCTTTGGTCACAAGAAATACTTAAAGTACCTGGTCACAGCAAACAAGCTTTTTTAGGATCAGTTCCTATATGTATTAGAAGAACAAAACTAGGCATATGCTTTCATCACTGAGCAAGCACTCTATCACAGTGACACGGGGGAGCAGAAGTGTCAATGGCTGTACAACTGGGGCCTTCAGCATCATGACAGAGCTTCTGGTCCCTCCCCTTTGTGAAAAGAAAAGTGCTGAGCAGAATCTGCCAGAATGAGGTAAAAAAATTTAGAAGCTATTCCCTTCAGTTCACTGTAAAAAAAAATCATAGAAATGGCACAACTTAGAATTTTTGCTAGGATTTCTCTTTCACCTTTGTTTTGGCACTCAGGAAGACTACAATGATATCATGGGAGTATGCAGAGAGAAAATCAGAAAGGCCAAAGTCCAACTTAAAACTAAAATGGCTTATAAATCTTATTCAAAGAAAGGGACTTACTCAAATCTTTGAGGGCAACATGTTCAGAGAGCATAACTGGGGAAAAATGCTTACTTCTGTTTTCCTCAAAGTTCTTTGTTCCATCAAAGTGGAATGAAAGGAAATACTGGTTTCAGCAAAGCTTACTGATACCATCCAAACTTGGTGATGGAATTCTCCACATCTAGTACTAATTTCTCAAGATGTGGTTATTGAAACTATTGACCATGATAAACAAGGAGTTGTAGTGAGATGCCTGACACCACGTCTGCAATGGTAGAGTAATCCTGACACTCTAACAAGGAGAGTAGAGAATAAGGGCAAGAGCCTTCTCTCTCAGCCTGCCAGGAACTGAGAAAAATAAACCAGAGCAGTTAACACTGGAGCACAGGATTATTGTTGGTGTGCTTGAACTGGTTTTGGTAAACCAAAGAGCATCTTGAGTCATCACAAAGTCATTTGCAATTCACCATGCAGCAACATCCACAGAGAGAAAACTCTAGCCATAGCTGCCCCCGCTTCTAAGATTAAAACCCAAATGTATCACTTTCCAGAAGTACACTGACCCATCACCATCCATTTGAACACCCTCCTCCTCTTCCCCCTGTTATTTTGTGCATGATGTTGTCTAATCTGTTTCACTGCCGTTCTTCTTTACGTAAGATAATTAAATATTCATGGCAGCAACAAACAGAATCCAGATTTTCTAACAAATGAATGCCCTAACTAATATGTTATGAACTCATCTCTGCTCACTGGTTGAATAAATATGCAGGCAGAGCAGACTCAATATGACACAGTGGTTCATCATAAAATACTTGCTAGGAGAGTCCTTGGGACACACCACTAACAGGTCCAGCTCTTCCCAGGGCAGGGAAGTGGCTCAGAGCTGGAAAGCCCACACAGTGGTTCTGAGCACTGAACTCAGGAACAAAAGTGAGACAGGGCTGTTACTGTGTTATGTGAGGGATGCTAGGACTAGTCTTAGATGCTTTGTCTGAAAGTGAGATGACTTTTTCTTGGTTCTCCACTTCAGCAAAAATAATAATTTCAATTAGGAAAGAACTGGTTTAAAAAAAAAAAAAAAGCTATTTGTTCCTCTCTTCCTGCCTAGTTATTCCTGCTGTCTTCGGCATTTAAGTAAGTCTTTGAACCTTATTCTACTTCATTACTGTGAGCTGTGCCCTTCCTTTGTTTACTTCTTGACTTTGTTTCTCTTCCCTCTCAAGCAGAATGTAATTTTTCTTACTATGGTTAAAAAGTAAAAATAAAATTACCTCTAAATTCTTCCTCTGTGTTTCCCAGTAGATGTTGTCTGTTTTACTTCTGTTAGCTTCAGCCTGAATAGAATTTCCTTTATTTAAATCATGTAAGAGTACAAGCGTTTTTTTAAAAATAGTAATGTATTATTTCTAATGTGCCAATATTCCAATGTTTCCAATAATTTGAAGAATGGTGATCATCAAAAGTCAACAAGCAGAGGAATATTAAGCCTGTGTTGTGATCACAACTCACAGGAGACGGTACAAAAGCCATTTCATAAAGTGAGCTCCTAAGCAGAAGCGTAACACATTAATCCAAGCTAAGCAAATAAATACAATTTTAAAAGAACAACCAGAAAATAGGTTAAGCTCTTCATTTCCCAGTATTGAGCAGTGCTCTTTCACAGGATCACCAAGGTAGCATTTAAACCAAGATAAAACCTTGAAGCTGTCAGGTTGGTAATTAGAGCTTTGTGCTGTCTTGGAAAAGTTTTTCCCTCAGACAAAATAGATTCCAGAGCAAAGAGCCCATGTAAGTCTGGCATATATAATTTTTCTGGCAAATCCATACTTAGAGCTAGGTAGTGAATTTTTCATCTCCAATGAGACAAATCACACCCCTTCTTGAACGTATCACTTTAAGATTTGAAGTATGAAAAATGAAAAAAATATATGTGAGTTGTTTATTGGGATGAGTTCCATTAGAACCAAACATTAAGGCATTAAATTTACTATAGAGATTTACACTAGCACATCCAGGAAAACATTTTATCCTCTAACTTTTGGACAGGCTGAAGTTTGCTATTCATAAGGGCTTTATTTTCAGGTGGAATTACAGCATCCATGTGGTCCAGTTCAGCTTTCATTTTATAGTAGAAATTTTTGGCATAATTGGCAGAAATGAATATGCATTCATGGTCTGTCACTTATTCTTGACTAGCTTTTTGCCATCAACTCAGTCTTACCAGAATTAAGTTCTTAGTTTTCTTCCAAAACCTCTGTTCTCTCTTCTTTCTCTGCTAAAAATAACAATTTTGTGCTCTCCCACTGAGACCATAAAGGTTTACAGTGTTAGCAGAAAATTTTTATTTTGCTTCTCCTATTCCCACACTTCCCCCCTGAACACACTGTAAATGATTGCAGGTGTCCAGTTCACACGTCAGAAATCAAAGCCTATCTAAAATACTTTGCTCCTCAATATACTTTAAATACTTTACTGATTCCTAGAAGATGCCTCAAAAGTCTCATTCTTGAGTGTTTTCTTCCAGATTGTGTCCTCTCTTTTAAGTCACACTTCATAGATACAACTTTTCCTTTTAAAAGTTATGCTTTTTTATTACTCTTCTTTTGCCTGTACATTTTTATCCATCTAATTTTTTTTCCTAGCCTATCCCAGATTACAAAATATAATTTACAAACTTTTACTAATCCATTTTGTTGCACCTCTGTCAGAAATTTTTTTACACTATAGACCTATATGTGTGTTTAAGGTGATCATAAATTAGGAATATTTGACATCTTCATTCAGCTAACTTTTTATTTTAAAGGACTCATGCCTGCTGCATTCCAGCCTGTGTACTGTGCTACAAAGCATGGTGTAATTGGATTCACACGGTCCATAGCAGTAAGTATGCATTTTCCAAAAGGGTGTCAGCAGCTCCTTGGGAACATGCTTAAGCTTTTCATGCTCCTTCTCTACAGCCACACAGCTGAAACGAATTTTCTGAAAGAAAACAAAGTGTGTGAAGCAGTGGAGGTTCCCTCCTTTCACAAAGGGAATCCAAAGATAGAATAAGTACGGCATCTGTGTGTTTATGACCGATTTGAGGTTTGGGGAGCATGGAAGAAAGATGTTGCAAAGTAATCTAAGGACAGTGGGAGGAGTCCAAAGCCAAATTCTAATCCAAGTTTTAAAAATATTTTTTCAGAACCCTGTCCCAGTCATTTAACATTTTGCTTTCCTTATTTCTAAGTCAGGTTGATGACTTTTTAATGATAAATAGGCACTGAGGTGTACAAAAGTGACTTGGACACATCATTATTTATTCTTACCGACTCCTAATATGCTGAAAATGCAAAATGACACATTCAGGATGGGGCATGTAAGATGATCATACTATAAGTCTCAGTCTCTGACTCCAAATCTTGCTAGTAAATTGAACAAGCACGGTAATAATTTAGAGGGAGAAATATGATTACACTTTAACAGATTCATCTTAAAGACAGTCTATTCACATAAGATTTCCAAACTGATTTCCAGAATTAATCACCTGAAATTATACTTTGAACACTCTATGCACATTTTATGCCCCCATCCCCAAACAAGTAAGTCCTTTTCAGATTAACATAAAGAGAATACTATGGATAAGTGTTGCATGTACCATATTAAACGCATCAAGAACATGACACCTGGTTTTACATTTTTGTTTTCTTATTATAAATATAAATATCACCATCTAAGAGCAAAAGTAGATTAGAGGAAATGCCGTCTTTAAGGAACACAAGAATGCCCAGGAAAAAAGAATAATAAACATAGTGAACTACAGTATTTACCAGAAAAGGCAGCACAGCCTGATGTTGGGCAGGTCTGACACCTTACATCTAGGACTTCAGTTTCTTGTCTCCCCCAGATCAAAAGGGCAGGCTACGACACCATGAAAATGATGTGACTTATATAATACCTGAAAGGAGCCCTGTTAAGTGTCAAAATAAATAGAACACAGTGTTTAACACTTACGGTTATTCTTGGATATATCATGTATAGTTCATCAGTTCTGTGCTATTGCTAAGGAAGTTCATCCAGCATTTGACACATACCTGGATGTTGATCAGACTTCTTTGCTACACACACACTTTGGTAGGACCACAAACAAGGAGTCCTACCTCTCCCAAAACAACTTGTGCTTCTTTCTTTCATCATGTTCCTGAGCTGCTTCCTGAAAAAAAATCAGTTCACGGGGACTTTCCAGTGGAGAAGCTCAGTGAT
The DNA here is from genome assembly GCF_000738735.6 of Corvus cornix cornix. Taxonomy (NCBI): domain Eukaryota; kingdom Metazoa; phylum Chordata; class Aves; order Passeriformes; family Corvidae; genus Corvus; species Corvus cornix. Next base: position 36,763,203 of record NC_046334.1, on the reverse strand, counting down.
AGATTCATACCTTGGCAGGGACAACAGAGCAACTAGAAAGGTTTAGCATTACAGTTGTAGGGATAGAGAACATATTTTATTTCTGTTGATGTGAGGAAGTTAAATACAGAATCTTAAAGATAATTTTATTTATTTCAGAGTTTTCTTTTAATTAAAAAAATCTCCTGTAAGATTGGAAGCATACATTTGGGAGAATTTTTTCTTGTTTTTGGTTAGAAGAGTTATATCATCACTCTAGAATACAGTTAACAACATGCTAAGAGCACTAAGAACAAAAAATATTAGAAAAAAGCAGCTGCATGGAAAGAGTTTTGATTTCTTGTAGAATTGTTCTCCTAACAAAAGAATTGTGGGTTTTTTTCTAGTAATCTAGTATGATTACTAGAGAAAACGTGCTTCAAACTTAGTTGTTAGAAGTAACAAAATCTCCTTACTAAGCAAGTCTGAAAAGTACTTTGTGGTAAATCTCATTCTTTGAAAACTTGCTGACAAAATACTGTCTTAAAATGTTGATGACAAATGCATAACCCTTTCTCTTTTCTAGTTAGCTGCTAATATGGATAACTACGGTGTGAGACTCAACACAATTTGTCCAGGATTTGTCAACACACCAATTCTTCAGTCAATAGATAAAGAAGAGAATATGGGACAATACTATTCATACAAAGATGAGATAAAAAATATGATGCAGTTCTATGGCGTGATGGAGTAAGTCAAGTTAGACACAGTGGGGGTTTTGCACTTTGTTGATGGAGAACAAAGGCACACTTTCAGCAAAATTAAAATAAAAGGCAAATGCTGCCTCAGATAAAAGACTACCAAATGTGTTATCCTGTATACAAAGGAAAAATGGCAGCTATCTAAGGCTATTTTAAGAGCACCATCTGCCCATCTGTACAGTGATATATCCCTTTATGCAGTCCCATTTCCCAGCAAAGTCCAAATCAAATTTGCAGGTTAAATATAGTGATTTTAGTTTTAAATAGACCTTGGTGTTCCCCCATGAATTTATTTAATCAAACTTGTTCTGAGATACAGGGTATATAATTAGCACTGAATTTTCACAAAATTTTCAAGTGAACCAAGATAGATATCAGGCCAAGAACTTACAAAACTGGATTAAGAGCACAATAGCAACCACCACGGATCAGATCAAAGAGTTACCTGGCCCCTGGTCCATTACAGGATCGCCAAAAAAGGCCAAAAGCAGACGGCTTGGACAGACTGTGAGAACATGACAAGCATAAAGTGATATTTTTTAACATTTTCTTAGTTTCTAACAATTAGCTTCTAAGATACTTCTGCACAAAGGAAATTGTATGTCTGTGTTGTTTCACCCATACTTTTCTTTATGTAAAATATTTTGCACCTATTGACCACGGCAAACTGCATGTGAAATTATCCTTTATGCTAATTTGTATATCAGCTCTGCTACAGAAACAGGATAACTCAACAGTAAAGAGCTGCAGAGGATTGTGTAAGGATTACTTCTGCCCATTTCCCTGCCAGAGAAAACTTTGATAGGAAGCCCAGTGGCAGCTGGATGTCTACAGGCATTTATCAGAAACTAGAGTAAACAAATGATGATTTGTAAAGGAGCCACTTTAGATGTATGTCCTGACTGAGGAGAAAAAAATCTCTCTCCTGAAACACTCATACTACCTCTGCTTTCCTCAAAATAAATTTGCTCAAATGCCAATTTTTTAAATTTTCAGATATATAGGTTTACATTGAGTTTCTTGTCCTTTTTACTTGTTCCTAATCATGACTCTGAAATAACTATTTTTTTCAGCCCATCAATAATTGCTGAGGGATTGATAACAATAATTGAAGATGATACTCTAAATGGAGAAGTTATGAAGATCACAGTATCCCAAGGAATTCATTTTCAGCAATATGGCCAAACACCTTTTAAATCATCAAAGAGATAAATAATTGTTTTGTGCTAATTACTTTTGGCTTTTCTTAAATACAAAAATTTTTGAAAAGAGTAATTTTGGGGGAAAAAAGGTTAGTGTTTTTTCTAGATCAGTGACAGTGTTCAAACATTTGCATCCTAATAACAAAGAGAGAGGTGAGAAAATCTGTTGTGGGAAGATGTTACCACACTATTCTGATTCTATAAGCACTAATAACAGTATTTATTTAGTAGAATAAACACACTGTTCTGAATCCTTTTTTAATTATTATTTAGGAGTAGGGGCCACTTTTTTTTCATTCTGGTAGTTCTGATCTACCTACTCGAAGCATATTTTAGCAGATCTGACTTACTTTGTTATAATTCTTTTCACTGTCATGCCTACTTATTTACATCTTGAATTCTTCAGATCAGGAATTCAGTTCAGGAATTGAGATCACAAATGCAGCCATAAGGAGTTAAGAATTTAATTTTTCTTATGAAATGTTAAATAGAACAGAAAAGATTCACATTCCTCACATAGATGTGCAACTTAATATGTTGTATATCATTTAAGAAAGTACAGATTTTTGACTTCTTGGATTTTAGATATTTATAAAATAGTTCAGACATATTTTTGTTTTCTTTTATAAATAAATATATATATGTGAATTTTCTCACTTTGTATATACAAGGATGAATATTTTGGCATTGATTGAAATGTTTGCTTGCTCATTAAATCTTATTTTCTAAACCTTTAATTTCTTGCCTTCATTGAGTAAAATGTCAATTCAATCCTGAATAATCTGGTTTTTATCATGTTTTATACATGTGCCTTTTGCTTTCATAGTACATATTCTCAGATGTAGCATGTCATATAGTGGCAATGAAAATAAAATTTGAGCTTCCTACCTCCTGAGCACTACTGGACCTTCTGAATCCAGGTCAATCCTCAGCTACATTTATGCAAAAAACTTCATACTTCATGGGTCACATGCCTAACAAAAATAATTTTTTGCATGGTAATTCAATTAGGCTCATAGCATAAGAAGATTTAATAGCTCCTGGGAAAGCTGGGAAGTTAATATTTACCCTTCTTAGGAGTACTGACTTTAATTTCACTGATTTTTTTTTTTTTAGCATTGTAACTGAAAGAGTGGAAACATTAGTACTCACCTTCTGTGGAAGTCAGGGAGTAATAAGTCTGTGGGGAGAAGAAAATAAACAGAAACCCATACTTTGAATTGCTCATCATTCTCCCAATGCCTCCATTTTTTGTTAGGTTATTATTATTAATTATATAATTATAATAAATATAATATTAATTATTAATAATTATAATTAATTATACTAATTAATTATTATTCAACAGTGTTTTTGAAGCCCATTTTGAATGCACACAGGATGCTAGCCACACCTTTAGCATCCCTGACAGCATTTGTATACCCCTCTGGATTAAAAACTACTATCTGATGTGATAGTATGAGTTTCTATGTTTGTCTCATTAACATCAGGGCATTTCCCAATACATGGCAGAATAGTGTAAAAGATGTGATGTAAACTTGAAGTCTGCATGTGTTAGTTAGGTCCTAATGCTGATAATCACCTACCTCTGAGTGTCTCCTTGTTAAACAGGATTTCAACATAGCCTAGAAATGAGGGAAGGTTTAATAATGATGATAGAACATGCAAAACATGAAACCACCAAACACCACACTAAGACAGTAATTTAGCAGCTTCTCTTAGTAACACACTTCAAAGAATGATTGGAATATTGCTGATGATACATTGCTGGTTTGATTGTTTTTGCTCATCTTTCCTCCTTGATACCCCAAAAGAAATGTCCGCTAAACAGGCTGGGTTGACTTTCCCAGGGAATCAGTGAAAGAATATATCATTTAATAATGTTAGTAATAAAAGACCAGGAGTCCAATGTATGCTCCCTGAAGGAGGAAAACAAGAAAGAAATATAAAGTTAATTACAGCTAATCATTTTAGTCATTGCTCAATTAACTTGCAATATTCCACTTCGATAAAATTATAATTCTATGAATTGGCATTATTCTAAGATTCCATTTATGTGGTATATCAGTAGTCACACAAGAAAAAATCAGATTCATAAAACATGCAATTAGAGTCCAGGACACCTCAAAAATCTAAGCCTGTATCTGGGAAAGGATTTAAATCATATCTTATATGTATAGGTCTTTTCATCCGGATTAATTTTTTAACTCAAAAGACAGATGTTTTCAAATCAAAGCCATACAGAAAACTTCATGAAAGGCATATATTGCACTGATTTCCATCTGATAATCTGATAAGGAAGCCTCAGAATCAAAGAAACAGTTAAACTAAGATAAATCTCAAATGATTAGCACATCTGGAACTTACTGAAAGAAATATGTACAGTGAAGCAAAATCCTTGATGCAAATCATAATGTGAAAAATATCCATCAAAATTATACCTTTTAATTAAAAAGTGCCCCAAACCAAATATTACAGCTTTCCAGTTTCAGATAGTCTGAATTTAAACACATCTGAGGATTTTATCTGCACAGGAAGAACAAGTCCTACATATGTTTTGGAAGAGTTTCCTGTAAGACTTCCCCCCAGACTTTGGAAGTCTTCCAGTCAGAAAGAAAGAAAGAGAGCATATGTTTGATTCACAGAGAGAAGCACCAGAGAAGCAGTAGGTTAGAAAGACGAGTTGAAGGGGGAAAGTGAGATTCATTTTTTGCACAAAGACTGTTTTGAAACTTCAGTTAAAAATCTTGACATATTTCCAAGACTTAATTTATTTTGCCTGAGAGACCATCATTTTAAAGACAACTGTTCCAGTGCTGTAGGGAAACTCAGCCAAAAGGAAAAATAAATATTTTAAATGAGATACACTAATTGCCAAGACCACAAAAAAAACAGGTAATATTCTAGAATCATATAATGATCATTATTTGGACTGAACACTCAATCCCACATGACACAAGTTTACTTTTCAGAGGGTCCTTAGAGTTTCAAATAGGATTTTTCTTAGGGTTAAAGAATAAATATTACTAAATAAATATTACTAATGAACTCCATTTTTCTCAGTGCTTATGATCCTACACAAAAGCCCAAATCATAAGGCATTTCAAATGCTTTTTTGCATGACAGTGTTAGTTTATTTGTATTCTTTAATGCTTTGATTCAAGGCACTTACGAGGTACATAATCCACATAATTATGTGGATAATTCATTGCATTCTGTAGAGCTCAGAATGACCTGGAATTAGCCTGTATTCTGAGTGCCATAAAATCATGTGTGTATCAATTTTGTTACTGACGGGGTGAACCATGGAGTAACAAATCCTTCTTGAAGTTTCCTTAAATTAAGGAAGTCCAGATACGAGAGACTAAACCTTTTCCTCTTCTTTGGAACATAAGCTTTGCAAACAGTGAACCAAAAATAAACTTCAATAAAACCAAAATCATATTTCCAGTGAAATCATGAATATGAGACTAATCTTTAAAGGAACAGCATTAGATACCTAATGCTATGGCTTTTGGGCAGGATGGGGCTCTTCTGACAGATGATTTCCTTCCTCCAGTGTTGAACTGCTCTAAACTTTCTACAGGATGATTCTCCAGCCTGAACTTCCCTTTTAGCTAAGTCTATTTGCTTTGCGTCAAGAGACGTTGACAGTTTTCAGCTCCAGCTCCAGGAATCCAGATGGTGCAATGAAAGTGAAGGATAATACCATATGACTTAGATTTTTTTTTTTCCCCTCCAGTACAGAAAGGAACAGCTTAATGTCAGGTCAAATTTAAAATTAAAACAGAAAGGGACAGTAAACAAGAAGAGTTATGCTCCTACTCTGATGGAGACAGTAAACAGGAAGAGATCAGGTAAAAATAAGGTGCAAAGAGGCTAAACCTGGAACATCTTTAAGTAACTTAACCCCACTGTTTAAGTGAAAGGCCTTTGCTATCCACTGTGGCCCAAATTTAAATCTGAATGTTTTCTGATTTATATAGAGACAGTCTAACACACTATTCTCTCAGGGATTCAGAGGATAAAATCAGGATCTTCACAGTAACAATAAATCTTAATGAAAAGAATTGAACTATTTCAAGCAATCATTCAGCAGAGAAGCATTTGAAGCAGTTAGATATTCAGGTCCTTTTATTTTTTACAAGCTCTGTATTAATTCACTGCTGGCATCTGCTGGGCAAACTTTAGAGAGAGTATTACTACTGCAGAGGTGGAATTGATTTCTTGCTACAAGAATTGCCCTTTTTCAGCTTTCCCTTCCACATCAGAGGGTTCCTAGCCCTCCTCCTTTCACACAGAAAAGAGGCTACACAGGACAGGATGATCATCTGGTGACAGGTCTGACATCTGGTCCAGGAAATCTGAATGGTTGAAGGCTCTAGATTTAGCCTCATCAAGCAGAGACTTATTGTAGTGACATCCAAGAAGAATGCAAAAGATCTATCTAATCCCTTATTTGTCACCCTGACCCGGCCAACTCCTTCTCTGCATCTTTACATTGGACTACCATAAACACAAGCATTTCAGAAGTGAACTACACTCCAGCTACACCAAAACACAGCTGTTCTTCTTCAGCTGTTCCACCAAGAACATATTCACTTAAGACATCACTCATCTCACTGATTTCAGAGAAACTGTTAAGGGCAGTTTATTAGTTCACATGATGCTCCACATCAAAGAAATGGCTCAAGGTATCTCAGCAGCTTTTTTTTTCTTTGCAATGGAAACTTTCCTCAGCAACCACAATCTTGAGAAAGGAAAGAAAGAAGAATAGGAAATCAGGCTCTCAGTCACACAGCTTCGAACTCTTTACTATAGGACATGAGAATAAGCACACTTCTGCTTGCTTTCAGAAAAAAAAAGGTGCATAGATAGCTTTCAGTTCACTTTCCCACAACTGCAAACGAAACCCACAGAAGTGAAGAGGAAATAAAGATATTTTTGGAATACAGGAATGTAAAACTCTTCAGAAAAAATAGTTGTATTTTAGCTCATCTAGATATTCTGACTTAGTTTAAATGACTAACACTTCAGAATCTTGTACAGCATTTGACCTTGAAGGATTATTTCAGCAATTAACACTACAAGCAGTTAACATCATATACACATAAACAGTGCAGTTCTGAAGAAAGACCCAGAGATAGGAAGAGAATACTGAATTCTCTACTACTTATCCTGGAACAGTTCTTACAAAAATGAAACAAATTCCTGGTACAAAATCCTTCTGGCAATTTCACTTCAAACACATATAGTGTTGCTTTATGGAGCTTTTAACCTTCTCTGCATTTGTAAATCTGTTTAAATACACTGCCATCAGCAATGCTTACAAATTAGGTGGCACTTATCAAAAACTATTGTTGTTATTTTGATTTAAGAGAATTACTATATATGGTACATATTAATGCAAGACTAGAGAAAATGCAGCTAGCATTATTTTATACATATATATGTATATACACACATATATCTTTACATACATGTACCTACTACACACTCACAATCTACACATACAATAGAAATCTTTTCTTCTAGAGCAATATTCACTATCTATGCATGTCCCTGGAGATAGTAACTTTTATAAAAGTTGTGAAGCATTATTTCTCAGTGATGTTTATCTCCCAAATTTGGTGTCTTAAGATCATGCAATAACATTAAATCTGTATAAATTACATTTTATTGATAATGTTTTACCCAGTTGAATTGCAGTTTCATTTTTCTTCTCAGCCCCTGAAATACATTAAAATTAGATTTGCTCTTTAAAAACAAACATTAGCTGATGTATAATCTTTGACATATTATGTATCACTCAAACGCCACCTGCTGAGGCAACTCTATGCTCTTATCTATTATAATTTCTTATTATTTTATATACTATCACAGATAATCACAGTCACTGTAAGCTTTGTGATGCTATACATGGGACACTTCCCAAATATTTCATGACAGAGTCTTTAGAATCATAGAATCACTTAGGTTGGAAACGATATTTAACACCATTTAGTCCAACCTTGGGGCAGGGCAAATTTACATTTTTTCATATGGGTTTTCCTTCTTTTGTTGTTTGAGCTGCTAGCATGATTAATTTTTACTTACAGAAGGGGCAAACAAAATGAAACAATAAGGCCAAAACTCAAAAAAGGCATAAAAGAACATACATTGCCATTTCATTTGTTTAACAGAACTGTGGATGGAATAAAACAGTGAGTTCTGCTTAAAAAGAACAATTATGCTACAGTGTGGCCAAAATCGAAAATATGGCCACTAGGCCGACCTCTGGGAGTGTGTTCCTTCAAAAATCACCAAATATATCATCTGAGTAGCCTCATTACTCTTTGTCATTATGTCTAATATGTCAAGTATTCAAAAAAAAAAAAAAAAAGCCAAGAAAAAAGCACATAGAACAAAATGTTTCTATAAAGTACAAAGCTGGTGCTACTCATCTGAACTGAAGATAAATAGCTGTATCTTGCAGTACAGATATTTGTCTATAACGTACATGGTGCAAACTCTGGCTGAAGGAGTAAGGTTCATTCCTATGAACAACAAAGATCTTGTATAAATATTAGTGTGGATAGCAAGTTTCCTACTGGCCACTATTTTTCCCTCAATTTGTAATTGTACTGTACTGTAAGGAAAAAAATTATTTAAATGTTTTAAGGAACAAAAATGATTCAGTACTCACTCTACACACTGGAATAAAATTCAAACTTCATTTCCAATGAGAGTTTCTTAAAACACTTGGCCCTGAAAACACATTTGTAGAATAAATTAAAATACTTCAGGGTGCCAACAGAAATCCGTGGAGTCTGTTTAACAGACATAAGGACTAAAACCCTATTAGAATTTGGTTTTGGCATCTTCAATTAGCAACAGCTTGCAGAGCAATCATAATCAAATAAAGTAAATGTGCTTAATTTCTGTAAATTTCAAGTCTTGGTTCTGCATTTATAAGAAAACACTTTTGTTTTTTAATTAAATGACACTTCAGCACTGAAACATTTGTCATGTTGGGAAAACATCTGTATTTAAAGCAGTATTTGCATGCTAAGCTTCAGGGAAATGCTAAGATGGCATCAACTTCAGTGAGCCTGAACCAGCCTACAAGTCAGCTGAATCTGTGTTCAAGTCTCTGCGCTAGACAAAAAATAATGGCATAACATTACAGTAGCGAGGCATTAACTGCATTAACTGCAAATTGGTCTTGATGGAGTTTTCCTTCTTTGCCAAATCTTCCTGTGAAGACTAAGAATTTTGGACAGCCCTTGTAGTCAGGGAAGGTGAAAACTATGCCAGAATCCCCCAAAGAAAGAAGATGGAATTTTCTGCCTCTCTCCAAGACCTCCCTCCCGCAAGGCATTGTTCTCCACTTTCTGGATAAAAGTGAGCTGCATTAGCTGTCTTTGTTTGTCAGCTCTTTGCTTCCAGTATCCCTTAATCTCTGGATATTCAAACAAACATTCAGTTAAAAGTCATTTTTGGCCTATCCCAGAAAATTAAAATTCATCTCCATATGTATTGGATCACAGCTTCTGAACTGCACAATTCTGGAGAAAATGCAGAAGAAATTGGTAATTTACACGGACTTAGGAACTATCTAACAGTAAATGCTGCCCCAGAGCATGTGACAAACTGTGAAGATTTGCTAAAAGTAGTTGAAAATACGCATAAACTGAATTCTTAGTCAATTTCTAAATGAAATGCTAATGTTTAGCCAAATTGACCACAAATACTTTTCGCTCCTCTCCAGGCAGAGGTGACTGTGTCCTCAGTTCTGAAAGTCAAAAAACCTACATTCCAGAAGAAATGAAAAGAGAAAGATGAGATTTTACACTCACAGGTGCAGATTAGCACAAATCTACCTATAAAGACTGTAGCAATATAGTATAGTAATCATTCTAAATTTTCAGTATTTATTGGGATTTTCTAAAGGGGGCTTGTGGTCAAGCAAAAGTATCCTCAGCTATTAATGCTTAACACTCATTGCTATTGAGCTCTGGAGTATAAAGACATTTTACACTTCTATAAACTGGCAAATAACTGCTAATAATCAACATGACTACCCTGTCTTGGAACTTGGCTACCTCCATAATACTACAACTTTGAGGAAAAATCTGACCTGCAGAATCATAGTTATTGGTTTCTAATTTTTTACTTTACTTTTTTTCCTTGCATTCCAGCACTTAGAATATATAAGCAGGACTCTAATCACCTGTAAAGCAATTATGTCTACTGGATCCTCAATATTTACCTGATATTCAAAAAGTTCTTCAGGTGATCAGAAGCTCTGGCACCGGTGATTGGCTCACTCCCAAAGCAGAAATACAAATTACTAAGAGAATGCATTTGGATTTGCAAATCTTTGGTTTAGGTTTAGTATGAATTCATATCTGATTAAAACTCAGAGACTGAAATAAAACTATTATAATCGAATTTCTAAAGCCTACTCTAATTTTTTCAAATAATTAGTAACTCATGCATTTTGATCAAATTTTCACTCTCTAGTAATTCTTTACAGCATGTCTTTGAAAGTGAGCTGCATAAAAGGTTCTATGATTAGACAGATTCAAACCAATTCAGTAGCTTTGTTTACAGGGCAGCTGCCAAGATGTGAGTCACTAAGTCAGCCTGTGACATGCTTGGTTGTGTAACTTGTATTCTTTGGCAGCTTTTGAGGGGTTTGCATATCTCTTGTTGGATACATAATTCCACTCACATATCAAAAAAATAAATAGAGTGATAAATTTGTATAAAATTAGTTTTAAAACTGTACTCATTAAATCCAGTGGAGATCAGTGTATTTTTTTACATCCTGCACCACCCTCTAACTTGGCGGTCAAAGAAAAGGCAAGAACTTGAAGCTGGTAAAACACAAACTTCTTGCCTTACATCACACTTTTGTTTAGAACAGACTTAAAATCCATGAGGATAGTGTATCTTCTAGGAGAAGCTGGTAGATATACTGAAAGAGCAAATTTAATCAATTAGTCACAAGAACCATCAACTTCAGCCTGCTGCATATCAATAGCCATCCCTATGTGGAGAGAGAAAGCACCTTGTCTCTTGCTCTTTCTCTCCATCTACTTAATCGAATTAGGGAAAGGACAGTGGAAAGGGTAATACACTTCAAGCACATCTGTTTGCTCTTTGAGCTAAAGTTGGATGCAATACCGAAATAATTGGTCTCCACCATTCAGAGATTCATTCTACTATTTTCCTGCAGATTTTATGCCTCTGAGAGTTCATTCCTAACTAAATGTCTCAAACAATAAACACTTTGAGTGATGATTTGTTTTGCTTCCTCTAACATCTAGAAAATGGTTAGGCTTTTTAAACTTCCTAGTCTGATACACCACAATTTAGCTGTGGATTGAAAGAGTTTCTGGTCACCAACTGTTACTTTTTTGCTCCTAAGTAAGGTTTATTTAGTGGAACAACCAACTCTCAACAACTCTCTCATCCTGTTTAGGTGATATAATACAATCAAATTTCATATCAGATTTTAAAGCTTGTCACGACTCGCTTAGATATTCCTATTTATCTTTCTCTGGAAAAAGAAAGGAAATGTTTTGTTTGCTTTCTTGTATCATTTTGCCTCAGAGGATTCCATTAGGCCAGTTTGAAATCCAGAATATTAATTACCTTATATACACCATTACGTCAACTTGATCTGGAGGAAACATATTTTTCTGAGTTTCCTGTTCTAAATGATGTGGTTTCAGATAGAACATTTGATAGTTGAGGACTGCGGCCTCTCTACATGCAATAAGTTCTTCCTTATCAAGTAAAGCATTGTTTTTAATTTCATGTTCTGTTAGTGCCAGGCTGAAATGAAATTACACTATTTTTCATATTTGACCTTTCCACACTTAAAACTTCATCTTTTTACACTTTGAGGTAGGGTCAAAGATCTGAAGGTGAAGTAAAAGTAGCCATCAAGGAAGTGACTCTGTAGAGCCTGAGATCACCTTAGAGGACACAGAATCAGAGTGTTTCCCCTGCTCTTGAGAATCAGACTGGTACTGGAGAAGTTTCACTTGAATTCTGGTGAAACACAATCAGATGACTAAAGAGAGAAGAACTTGAAAAGAAATTTGTCACCTACTGGCTGTAGATCAGTCCACAGCCTGAGAGGTGAAGTGTCAAAATTCTTAGGAGGGAAGAATGTGTGTCAGTACCAGTCAAGAGAAAAAAGGATAAGGAGATGGGCAAGAATCCATGAAAGCTGCAGGAAAGCCTTCTTAGGGGCATCTCCTCTGGGACAAAGAGCTCTATGATGTTTTAGAGTATTTGGATAATCTCATCTATGCTCCATTTCCTATTAAAGGTTGGACCAGATGGTTTTTCAATGTCCCTTCCAACATGGCCTGTTCTGTGGTTCTGCACATTGCTTTTTTAACACCCTCTAGATGGGCTATAATATGGTGCTTCTGGGACTACTCATTTTCAGACCACCATATCACCCCACAACCTGTTTGAGTGCTAATCTGTCAACAAATAGCTCATGTCAAATGGTGGCAAGCGATGGCATAAAGATCCACCATACAGTGACAGTGTATGGCTAGGAATTTTCTTCCTAAAAAGAAATAAACTTTTATCCTTTTTTTCCTTTTCTTGGTTTCTCTTGTAATCACTGAGCGTGGCTGCACAGTTCTATTTCCCACGACCAGATCCAGAGTTTAGAAATTACACACAGAAGAATGGGCTGCAGGCTTTTATCTCATAATGAGTAACTGATAACACTGCTAACTGTAGTGTAAAGGGAAGGCAAAAAATACACAGAAACCTGACACCATTTGTGAGGCTGGCCTCTGCCTGAAACAGCAGAGGTTCTAATTCCATGTGCACATCCCAATTAAAGGGAAATTTCTGTTTATGGTAGAAAAAAAACCAGTGCTGCTAGCAGCATGAGGGCACCACACACAATGTTTTCATTGCTTCTGAGTTACTCTTGGTGAACAGAAAGAACACATCTAACCTAGTCTGAGACAAGGAGGGGCTCGTCCTACACTGGCCTCGAATTCGTTGTAGAGGGGAGGTATCTAACATATCAAAGGGCTTCTTAGGCCATGATATGCTGCTACATTAAGGGAACTCTAGACATGACAGACTGGGGTGGACTAGAATAATCTGAATGGTTGTGTATCCCTCCAACATCAATTCTGCCCAGAAGGAGGTCTGGGGAGTTTACTGTACCTGCCTTCCTCACCCTATTTCTCGGGCTGTGTATCAGAAGGAATTGTTCAGCTGATCTGGACTATGCAGCAAATGCATCCCCTGGTGGTCCTAATTACACAGTTTGCAAATCATATCAAAAAAACACATTTCCAAGCTTAGAAGGCAAGCTGGAAAAATGGACTGAAGGGCTAGGGAAGAAACTTACGCTCAGAGGACCCTGCTGCATAATTTACAGAGATACAGCACTTTTTGTCTTTACAAAAGCAGACAATTTTTAAAATGGAAGGCAAATTATAGAATCACAAAATTATTAAGGCTGGAAAAGACTATTAAGTAAATGAGATTACTTTAGTAAGGCTCACATAAAAACATCAAATTCTAAATTAGTTATATATTCTCATACCTCTAATTTCCCTTTAATTTCTAAGAAAATATTGTTTTATATGCCAGCATCATGTTGAAAAGGCTTTTAATTTTATTTTAGCATTAAGGGGAAACCCAGAAATTTCATTTTATCCAAAAGATAAAAACCACATCATATGAAAATTTTATTGTCAGTGATAGACAGAGTACTGAATTTTTTTAGTCTGTTTCAGACTAGGAGTATTAGATGCAATTACTAACATTATTTTCCTTTGCAGCTAGGGAGGTGAGGGCAAAATACTTCTGTTTCAAAGGTACTGTATCCTGTATCACCATAGAAAGTATTTCTACCATTATTGGCCTGAACTCATATTGGTTTTTTTCTCAAGAATCCATGACGTCTTTGGAGCTGACACTCACTTTGACCCTGCAAAACTAAGTGCTGTGACTACCCTATTGTGCAGGTGTAGCAATTTTATTCTTTAACTAGGAACTGATACTCAAATATTATTTCTATTTTCTCGTGAACACTAGTTGTCATACATTTATTATACTACATTGCAAACAGATTAGTCTTCTAAGTACAATGTCTTTTAGAAGGAAAGAAACTGATTGGGTAAAGAGTTGAAAGATAACCTTCTTTCTATTAATATTTAAAAACATCTATATAACAGCACACCAAACATTCCCTACTCTTGTAAACATTTGAAGTAGCCAGACAGGTTTTTGAAGGTCACATTGCATTACTATGAATGAAGCTTTATAATGATGCCATGATGATTCTTTACCTTTTCTTTTATACATCTTTTATACCTTTTTATAACTTCTGTATTCTTAGTGCTTTTTAGCCTCCATTCTTGGACTTGTTTGTCAAGCTGAGAGACTAAACATTTTAGAAGCTTCGTAGCTAGGGATCAGTGCGCCCCAGACCCCAAGGTCCTCTCCAGAACACATTCTGTAAACCAAGATAGAACCATCCAGGGGAAGGTTCCTTGGGCAGGGTGGCTCACTCGAGCCTCTCATTGGGGAATTTTTGATAGATATGCTAATTGCTAATTAGTAAAACCTATAATGTTATACCAGATCTATCAGGGGTGTGCATTGAGGTGTGAATTTCAGCACATTCCACCTGGACGTAGTGCACCTAAGGATCCTTAAAATAAATACCAAGGTAAAATCCCTTTTTCCCTTCTAACCGTGTCTGATTCTTGATTTTAAGACCAGGAGAAGGCATCAATAAAAAGGCTGAATTACCATGTTTCTGCTATCATTTGTGGCAATATGTAGTAATAAACATGTGACCTGTAGTACAAACACTGTGATTCCTAAGTTATTTCAATAAGGAACATACTTGAGATAACTCAGTAAGTGTGCATTGGAGTTTTTCCCATCTCACAGGTAATCACTTCTACTACACAGTCTCCATGAGAAAAAATGCAACAAAAGTTCACCACCTTCTGTTTCTTGTGTAAAAAAAAAAAGCAACAAAAGTGAGCTTACTGAAAAGCCACAGCTTTGGAAGACATGCTTAAATACACAGATAGTATTGAGATTTAGAATGACAGGTTAAAAGGGAACAGACAGTGGAATCAAGAACCTGCCTATGCCCATACTGCCCCTGTTCCCTCACTGCCAGATATTCATCCCATGTGGTCCTGTTACAAGCTTCCTCAATGACTTGTTCCTCTAAACAAGCCAGCTGCCGGCAAAGCGCCACAGTAATCCAACAGTCTTTGTACCTCACAATATGTGTGACAACTTTCAGAAGGTTGAGCCAGTTCATATCACTAGGGAGCACTGACATCAGCACTGGTGTGGCTCACGGAGGCACAACGATGACTAGCAAATCCACATCCTGATCATGCAGAAAGATGTTCATAAGCACATGATCAGGCTTGCATGTTCTGCTTTTCTTTCATACAGTTGGCCTGAGGAGAAAAGCCTATTGGATTAACTAAATATTTCATTTCTAAACCATAAATGACATTTGCCAATTTATAGCTGCTGAAATTCTGAGGGAATGAAATTGTACATTTATATTTTTTTTTCTTTTAGCTTCAGGTTTTTTTCTCTGCCTTTTAGCTGTCTGTTGCTAGCTTGTTATTAAAAAAAAAAAAATGTCTTTCATTTCTCTGCACTTGCATGTTCTGAATCACAGAATTCCATGTATCATTAATTTCCAAAAGAACTGTGATTTCTAGTACACCATGAAACCATTTTTTAGTAAATATGAATGTCTCACTAGAAACCTTGCACCAGCCAATGCTACAGAAGAGTTTGAAAGTCCTACGAACCAAATATAAAGAAAAGATGGAGAGAAACATTGCAAGTAAAATGCCTTGAGAATTTCCTGCTTTCTGGGACATTTCCATGTGAAATTTATTCCCAGAAGAAATAGTACAGTGTAAAATCAGTAGCCCTAGTTTGAGTAAAAAAAGTTTGGTTCAGAAAAATTACATTCATTATAAATCCTGACTTCCTGTTATAAGGTTGGCAGAAATGACCTTCTTTGAGTGTGTATGGGAAACCAGGGAAAACTGATGAAGTACTATGTGGTTTTTAGGCAGTGGCAGACTGTCCTCTCCGTCTTCTACCAAGTCCTTCTCAGCCAAAGACAGAACTAGAACATGAAAAAGGGTTTGTCTTTACGGGAGCAGGCAACCTCTTTCCTTCTCCTATTTTTTTGCTACACCACATTCAAGTGCCTCTTTTTTCCCAGAACTTGTTGGAGCCTTTTATTCTGTCCTTGGATCTATCAAACCACTGACATCGATGCTAAACCACTTCCTCAAAATGCCCTTACTAAAGAAGAGGAACTTGCAGAAGTTAGAACCAGCAGCTTCTGTCTGGGATTGGCAAAGGGACTTACAAATCTAACTAGAAAACAGACTGAAAAATGGAGGTCATAACAAATAAAATTGAAATTCCAAATAACACCAGAAATTACAATAGAAATATTGCACATGCTTTCTGGTTTTGTCTCTTACTCAGCTCATGTTCTGACACAGCCCCTAAACCTTTACATTACTAATACCACAACAAAACCAAAAATATTTCTCTTAACAAGAAGACACTTACCAAGAACCCCTTTTTCAGAAATAAAACTTTTGCTGAATATGGGTTAAGTAGCTGAGCCTCTTCTAGGAAAAGCAGCCTAGAGCTAGAGCCATTGAAGCCAACTTTCCACCCTTCTAATGTGCATCAGACCACAGAATCTCTGAGTTGGAAGGCACCCAGATGGATGATCGAGTCGAACTCTTAAGTTAATGGCCCATATTAACTAAGCTTAATTTTTTTAATTCAACTGATTCAACTTACAGGATTTTCTTCACTTGAGATAAAAATTGTTAACTGTCAGCTTTTGTTTTTATACTGAACAACACAATTTCTAACCTCTAATGAAATGAAATATGTATTACTTAATGTGCTTGCTTGCTTTCCCCCAGAGTCCACTGTATGATTTCTGGAATGCTAATTACTTCATAATTTTTCTTTGTACTATCCATAATTTTGTTGGGGAATCCAGACAGAGAGAAATTTAAGCAAAATTAAATAGATTTTAGAAAGCCCAGCCTTGTAATCACATTCTGCACTGCTATGTTATGTTTTACTATGGTTCCTATTCTCACATGAATGAAGCCTACTCTTTATTTTCTATGCTTGATTGCGCAGAAATGAATGACCACAATTTACAGTGGAGCACCTGAGACAGGAAGACATTAAAGATTAAGTCCTACCTTCAAGAAGTCTATGAGCTTTTACAATTTTCTTTAAAGGAGATAGTATTTTGTACAGACAAATTCATATGGGCACTTGGTGGCTATGGAGCACTGTGACAAGCTTCTGGGTAGCTCTTTAACCACTTTAACCATCCTTTTTATGCAACAAGTGCTGCTCTTTGCACCTAGCAAGCACTTAATTAGTGGAGGAAAGCAAAACAACACTTTCTTTAGGAAACACTGAGAAGTGAAACAACCTGCATTACCACCAACATCAACCTCTTTCCCATCTACCACACAGAAGACTATTTCACTCTAAGTGTTGCAATTTCATATTCTAAGAACCTCAATTTGCAGGTTGAATTTTAAAGGTAGAGTTCCTGTAATGTGTAAATTGTTTATGTCACCAGAATTTCACTTCTGTTTGTTCTGGAAGATGCTTGTCTGAATCTAAAATGGAGGCAGTTGGTTTGACCTCAGGGTTCAGTACAAACAAAGATTTGGGAAATAATTAATTTAAAATGCAGAATAAAGAGTAAGGGGGAAATTTTTACAGATAAAATATAAATTTAAAAAAAAATCAGGAAAAATCAGTGAACTGCAGGAAATATGCAACTGGAAAATGAGATGGCCAGAGAAGCAATAAACTATATTTTTTTTTGCTGAATATGACGTCAATTTTAATTTGCAAGAATTAACTGTGAAATACAACTGAAAAATGTAGTTGAGTCAATAACACAATAGCAAAATTCACAACTAAATTTTAGCACCAAAAAAAGTCCTTTTAAAGAACATATTTATAGAGAGATTAAGAGCATGCATATAATATACAAACAAAAATAACAAATACTTATAAGAAAGAAGTGAGAGTACTGCTGGTTTTGCTGTAAATAAAAACTGGTAATTACCCATTAATCATAGAAAAAAACACCCATAAAGATATAAAATGTACATGTAGAGATAAACATATACACTATTTAATCTGTACTAAAGAAGAAGGTAGTGTTCTGGAAAATATTTTTTTTTCATTTATTATCTCAGCAGGGTTAATTTGTTTCATGTACATGGTGTTTGTCTGAGATTTTTAATCAATCCTGACAGCTCTTCAGTTAATTATTAAAATGCCTAAAGCTTCTGCATGTAGTTCTTGTAGTTGACATAACGGAAACAAAATTGAAGAGTTTTTCTAAGCAATTCTGCGGACATACTGTTCAGAGCATAAGAACAGGGACATCCTATCACATTATTTGACTGTTAAGAAAGGAAGTACTATTAAGAAGTTATATAATTTCATCACAGATGCTGGTGAATTAGTGGTAACATCCTAAGAAAATATAATAGTTAGGAGTTGTGAATTCATATACATGCACCTTCATCCTATTGCCCAGACATTTATATGACCTTCCAGTATCTCCCACGCACTATACCTGCAATCATCAGACTTCTATTTTGTTCCTTTATTTAAAAAGGATCCAGGAGGAAAACTGCTTCCTGCATTTATGTCCACAAGTCAGAATAGCCCTCAGCTATGTTCGTAATGACATTCCTTATCTGTCGCAATCTTGGCTTCCTTTTGTTTGCTGGGCTTTTTGGGAACACTCTGTATAGTAGTTACTCTAATCTCGTTCTTTTTCCTAAAACACTTCCACATTGAAAAAAAAAAGTGGAATGCAATGCAATGTAGGATAATAAATTTATACTGAAACAAATCCAATAAACTTGGAAAATCTATCAATTTCTGTCACCATAAACAGGGCAGACCCTGAGCACCAAAACTGACTACAGTCAGGCAGAGTACATTAGTGGGAATATTCAGCAGCTATTTTACAGTGTTTGGATTTTTTTAAACAGAAAAACAGAGATCAAAATTGTTATGAAATCCCCAAATGGAAAAGTATTTTGTGCTCCATCCTCCTACAGGGTGAGGAAAGAAAAATTAGTAAAAAAGTTACATGTCTGAAATGCATGCAGCTTCTCCTGCATGTTTAATGAAGCTCTTTTCTGGCACACAGGCTTTTCATTTAGTCTTCTTGGATCTTTTCTCCATCAAAGCTACAAGCAATGCAGAGTGAAAGTATTTCCCTCCGATTTACGTAAACAGTAGATATATGAGGGTACACAGGAATTGTCAAACTTCCATATCCTGTTTCTGATAGCAGTCACTATCACTGTCAGAAGAAAGCAGGCAACAGTAACAAGATATCCCTATCAACATGGACAGCTGTTCCCACCCTCTGAACCTGATTTATGTCTAGAAGATAACTAACATCAAAACAACTATAAAAAAAATACAAATAATGTTGTTACCTCTACAAAGCAGCAGCCTGTTCTTTAGTCCTTTGGCTTTGATGTTTACATGAAAATTCTTGACCACCTAGCATATTCTTGACCACCTCTTTTCAAAGAAAATCTCCAAGACAACATTTCTCCATCGCAGAACAAGATCCCATCTCTTACTCAATTTTATTGCCTAACAATAAAACCCCATTCTTTCCCCAGCCAAAACACACACTTCTAATGCAGGATTGCCAGTGGCAGCATACAGAAACAAATTGTACCAGGTTTCTACTCTACAACCACCCTCAGGACATATCAACGTTGTTCAAATTATGCAATGTATTTGGCCTTCATAAAAATTTCAGAATTTATTCAGATATTATTACACAACTTTCTATGGAAATGTATGAGCAATATCAAAATAGATTCCTTCACACTCTCTACTTTATAAGTGAACCTGGCCTGCTTCCCAGCACCAGACAACACAATTTGGAAAAGTCATTGAGATCTTCCTAAAACGCATCTAACTCTTAAGGCATGACATGAAACCAACCAAAAGAACAATTTAACTTTTTTTCCACAGCTCTAGTGCTTTGTTTACATGTAAGAAGTCATGTCTTCTTCTAAGTAATCTCAAATGTGATTTGAAAAAGAAAATTGAAAAAGGAGCTTTTTCAACATGAATGTTGAGTATTTCCACTGGGAAAACTGAAAAGAAAATTAAGCATAAAATAAGCTTAAATAAGCTTTATAATAATATCATCCTTTGCAAACTCATGTAACTTTCTCCATCAAAACTTAAAAAATGTTATTCACTGATACCTGAGGTTACGTGAATAAAATCTGTGGTTAAAAATTCATAGTTTTCAAAAAATTTGGGAAAAGTTACAGTGAAAAAGTGTTCTTGTATTGAGTGAGAAATAAGCAACCTAGCAGAAGGATTTAGGTGAAACTTTGGAGAGAGTTATAATTTAGCAGTTCACCTTAATACAAGCTCATGTTTCTCTTGTTGCTGGGTCTTATCACATCAGATGATTAGAACAGTAATATAGGATTTCAAAGTTAAATTTTCTCCATATCTTTTGTATCCAATCCTTCTATGCCATTCCAAAAAAAACCTAGACAGATGCTGCTGGGTTAGATCATCCAGCATATCTCAATATAGACAGCACTTTCCAGACAAGATTGCTTTTTCTATAAAAATCTACCATGTTGGAATTTCCACAACTTCTACCAAATGTCCCTTTCTTCATAGATTTCACTCTCAAGAAGCTTTCATATATTCAAATCTGAATTTTATTTTACAGACTTCATCCTGTTGTACTGGATTCCAGCTCAGTGGATTATACTAAATAATTCCTCATTGTTTGCATCTGAACTAATAGTATTGGGACAGAGATGCAGGCCATGTCACAGCTGAGTGTCAAAAAAATAGAGACAGCAGAGAGGCCGCCAAGTGCTCTAAAAGTAAACGAAAATTTCTCGCAGTTAGTGTGAGATACCCTGAGAACCAGCACAGTGATGAAAACTTCCAAAATAACTTACACTGCCAACTATTCTGTTTAATAAATAATTAGTAACTGACTAATGTACTTTAAATTTCCAAACTAAAAGCAATGTGAAGGTTTATTACACAACAGAAAGAGGGGGAGTATAATGCTTATATCCTTTTCACATAGCAGTACCATTTTATGCAGAACTAAATGAATGAAAATAGACCATATAAAAAGAATTTGAGCAGCACTGTTCAGTCTTACAGGATGCTGGATATCTGCATTGTTTTCTCCATAAGTATTTTGTGATTAATTCAGGATTCCCACAAAGGAGAGTCTAACTATGCATCACCTCAAGTCTGGCTTTCGCAAGGCCACAAGAATGTTCCCACTCTGAAATGTACATTTAACTGGAAGGTATTAATCTACTCTTTAGAGTAGAAGAAAAAACACAATAGACTCCATCTGCCTGGGAGCTCAATAATAAATTGTCTTGCAATTTTCTGATCCTTTTTCTACCTTAATAATAATCTGATATATCTTCAGCATAAAGAAAAGTGAATTCTCATTTCTCTCAACTGTTCTTCTTTCCCATATTTCTCACTCCAGGCTCAACAATGTGAACTGTGTTGTGTGTATATAGATGTTGTTAATTATTGTCTCAGAACTATTTATCCAGAAATCCTAAAATGGTTACAGTCTTTCCTCATTAAATTATCCAAGCTGCAACCTTTCCACAAAGGTTTCTACTCCTACGCAGAAGTGTAGTGGTACCTGGCAAACCCCGTTATTTCCAGAACGTGAATGGGTTAAAGTTTAATTTGTTATGATGGAGGCCAGTAGTGCAGAGTCATCCCACAATGAATAGGAACACCACATTGCAACACAAAGGTCTCTGAACAGCCTGTACAATTGCCAGTTGATATCACGTCAATGCTAATTAAGTAGAGTTGACACAACTTTTGTAAGAAGGTATGGAGAAAGATGCCTCAGCCTGGGAAAACTGCATAGTTTTCTTGAGTAACACACAGTTTTAGGAAGTTTCTGATTTATATAACACCGGTTCTACTTGGGAAAGGTACAAGTATTATGCATGTGTACTCAAATCTGAAAGGTAAAGTTAATCTGCTTAAATGCCACTGAAGTAACACATAATAAGTAGAGAGTGTGAGAAATAAAAATAAAGTACTTGTACAAAATAATTCAGCTTCTAAGGTAGAAGGATTCCTTGTGTCTGTGGTGTATAGAAATTCACTACTATTACACATGTTATTACAATAATACAATTCTCTTTTCTGGAGAGTTGCTAGACAGGACAAAACTATTGATTTCATAAAACCTGCAGCACAAAAAAAAGTAGTTCACTGATCACAAAAGTAATGTTTTACATTTCTTTTAAACAAAATAACATTTATATGTTCTTAATTCCATCTGTCTTACAGACAATTCCACTGCGCTATCTTATGTTGTAGCTACTCATATGCTGTCATGTGAATATTTTCCATGCAAACAGATTATTCATTGAAGTCAAGGAGTACCCACTTTTGAATAGGTAAGAAGGATAGGTCAATAAACTCTTCACATGCAGCACAATACTCTCAAGTTCATTAGGACAGAAATAGAAAGGACCTTGACTCTGTGTAAGCACTGCTCAGCAATAATAAAAACAGTTCTGTGTTATCAACACAGTTTTGGTCACAAATACTAAACATAGCACCATGCAAGCTACTGTGGAGAACATTAACTCTATCCCAGCCAAAAGCACTACGCTCACAAACATCAACAAAAAAGTGATCACAACATATAAAGAATTTTAACATTATATAGGTCAAATATGAAACAGAGTCAGCTCAAACCCATTTATAAATAGGGTTGTTATAAGCCATGAAAAGAGAAAAAAAATCTAAGAGAAGGGGTGGAGACAGTCTCTGAAATCACTACCTATTCAACATTTGTCACCTAAAGAAAGTAAAGCATTATCAAATTCTAAAGGCAGGTATGTACTTTAGAGTATTTTTTTAATTAATTTTTCATGTGACAGCAGGCATATACAGACATGACCCAAACAGCTATCTCAAGGTTTCAAGCCAATCTTTTTTTTTTGAGAGAGAGAAGGGAATTAATGAACATTTAACAGTGCACATGTTGAATTTGAGATATTTGAGCACTGAAAGAAATTACAAATTGCAAAATTATTTCTGAGTATTCTCACCTTGGTACAGAAGAATTCTGTTGAAAAAGACAAACATGAAAGCTGAGAAAAATGCTGGACATTTTTGTATGTGGATGGTAGTCTCAAAGCAGGTACAAGGTCAGTGAGAAATCAATAATGCAGAAGAGGATTTGCAATGAAAATTACAGGTTTTTTTCTTCTTGATTAAAAGAAATCCCAAAACCATAGCTTAAGAGCATGTATTGAAAAGGTTAATTTTACAGACACCCAGATGACAGGAGTGTATGTTTGTTAAGGAAAGTGCCTGTCATATCTTTTTTTGTGCAGTAGGTGTTGGCCAACTTAAACACCTGATACTGAAAAAAAATTAATAAATAATTTTCAAAAAATCAAGGACATGAACAAGTATGGCCAGTAAAAGTATCATTGGTGTTTTCTCTCCTGTTTCTCTTTCTAAAAGAAACATAAATTGTTATCTTACACTATGAAACTATTTTGGCTGGACAAAGAGCAGTGGCCACCATGGTCTGAGGCACTGAACAGGCAACAAAACCAGCAGCTGTGTGTTCCTTAAATATAACAGGAAGAGATGACAGTTTGTTACACATCAGGCTAGCTCCCACTCTGAGCAATGTGTAGGGAGGAACAAAATTCCTGAGGGCAGAAAGCTCTCTATGACATTGGATACCAATCAGAATTTATCACAATACTCTCAAGTGTGACTCTGACCTTGTCTTTCCTTTGACCAGATAAAACCAGTCCAAACACATGCAGTGACTAGAAAATATAAAAGCTCTCTTGCAAGTGGCCACACTAGCAAGGAAGTCAAAGACATTGCCTGACAACTGAGAAAAGTAAGCATCACACTGTTTTTCACCTGAAGCAAGTGAGTTCTCCACAAGCTGGGAGCACGTGGTCAACAGTCCGGCACAGTTCAGTACTGAATTGTGAAGATGGCTTCAGGGCAGTAGGGAGTTCAGAGTGACTGTCACAACAAGACACAGATTTATTCTACTGTCCAGTGAATCTATATCAAAATTTATTTCCTGTCATCTGAGTCATTTGCCACTTTAAATACTATAAATTAGCTTAGCTGTTGCTGATATGCACTTAGCATACAGAAATTCGAAGAAACACCCAGCAAATCTCAAGTGCAAAAGAACAACACTAAGGACTCTGAAAAAAAAGCTGCTGCAGTAGCAAAACCAGTAAAGTTTATTGCTGTATCTTGACAGTAGAGAGTGCCAATATCTACAGCAGTGACAAATCAACATGCATTAAGTCATTGATTCTAAGTGCTGCTAGTATGACATTCTCAGTTCCTCATGTTGTTTCCTCAGTACCTACAGCGAGTGCTGGTATGCTGCAAACAAAACTGAAAATGTCTATTAATGTTTATTAGCAGCTTCTCTTTATTTCAAAGGATGATTCATCTCTTGGCTCCCCGAAACTCTGAGTTAATCTTAGCCACTCCTGCACTGACTCATACTCACTACTATTATTATTACTATTATTATTATGGGGAATCCAGTGAGGTACTCCAGTCCATATTACTAGTGCCATAACACATCTGATTCATCCCAAAGAGCATATTGCTAGTGAACACAGTATGATTCCAGGATGTATGGGAAAATGGAAAGAAAAAATCAGAAATATGAAATATATTTGTTAAAGGATTAACAACCAGACAAGATGCTTGATAGTTCTCAACAACATATTGCTGTTGAGTGATTGAGATTGAATTAGAAAATAAGAGCCCTACAAACTTCTAAGGAAACAGAGAAGGAAATCATTCACTTGCAGGCAGGGCATCATCAGCCAGGAGCTTCTTTATTTGTGCTCTTGCTTTAAGAAAAACTAAGGGAAATGCACTGTGACCACTAGAGATCATTTGCACCATTCCGTTTTCTCCAGAATTTTGAAGCACATATTGTAAATGTGTGCATGCCTGGCAATCCCTCCAATAAAGGATGATACCTTGAGCCTACTCTACCACATGTGACAGGTGTTTACAATAAAATCCAGAGCAAATCAGGATTGTCAGGGCTCCACACATGGGTCTTTACAACTCCAGAACTACTTTACTAGAAACCTGTAAAATAAAAGGTGCTATTCCTTAGACCTACTAGTTAAACACTGCTTTGCTTAGGATTTCAGGCACCACAGAAGCAAAAAATGCAGTAGCATGATCCCTTTACGGACTATTTAGCTTCAGGTTACAAATCTCCTGCTGTGAACCCCATCAAAGTACAGTACTCTCAATAGGTACGAAATAGCCATGGCACAGATAATACAGCCACAACCCCTACCCAGCTCCAACGATTACATGCCTACTTACTTCCTCTACTCTAAAGTATCATCCTGCTCCTGCAGAGCTAGTTTCTTGGATTTGCTGATTTTTTGTGTTGGGATTTTTTTTTGTATTCAAGTGACATTTCCATTTCCTGCTTCTCCCACTAAATTTTGCCACTAGGAAATGGAAAACTAGAAAAATACGTAGGTCCATCAATCCACAAGCTGGGGAGGTCATGTGAATTACTCCTGAGCTTGCTTAGACTGCAAAGCACAAACCCCTTTGAAGTGTTATTCTAATTGAAGTGATTGGAATGTGAAAAATAACTAAATAAAATAACATAATTCTATTCAATTGGACATGGAGCTGGAAAGGATAAGACAAAGTGAAGAAATAACTTAGTCTTAATTCTAAAAGAAGAAGATACGTTTCACTGCTTCTCATATCTCCTTTAGTAAATGAAAAGTCAAAAATTTGCTACTGAATCTAACACAGAGTGTGATTACCAGACATAAGGGTTTGCCTGCATTATTACATTTAATATTCACAAACACAGCTACTGTACAGGACAAACCTAATTGCTAGTAATTATCCCTCTTCCTTCTCCCAGTGAAAACCAGACTTTATTTTATTCCAAGAAATAACCTTCATTAAGTCTGATGTCCTGTTCTGTGCAAGGACAATATGCACATTCTCTCACGCTCTGGATCACTCAATAATCATAGAATCATTTAGGCTGGAAAAGACCTTTAAGAACATCTAGTCCTATCCTTAACCCAGCACTTCCAAGTCCACCACTAAACCACGACCCCGAGCACCACATCTACACCTCTTTTAAATACCTCTGGGGATGGTGACTCAACCACTTCCCTGGGCTGCCTGTTCCAATGCTTGACAGCCCTTTTGGTGAGGAAATTTTTCCTCATATCCAATCTAAACCTCCCCTGGCACCACTTGAGGCCATTTTCTCCTGTTACCTGGGAGAAGAGACTGACCCCACCTGGCAACAACCTCCCTTCAGGTAATTGTAGAGAGTGATGTATCTTTCCTCTACCCCATACACCATGTTCCCTTTTTGAAAAGGCTGTCTAAGCCTTCCTTATCATTTTGTGCCAGTGCCTACTTTTTTTAACTATTCTTCCTTCTACTTACCAGTGTTTAAAAGTGGTTTGTTTTAGCCCTTTGAAATTCATGTCATCAAAGCTCCTGGAGTTAGTTGTCAGGGTTTTGTAATCCAAAATTCATTTTACAAGCTCTTGAGACTGGAAAGATTATTGCCTCTTTCCTTAGAGCACATAGCTTTCCCCTGCAAATTTTTCTCTCTTCTTTTCTGATGAAGCTTTTGCCATCTGAACAAATGAGAACATTTGAAGATGAATGAGGTAAATCTGGATTTACTCAATCTATCTACCTTATTAATCTTCAAATTTGAAAATAAAGAAACAAATTATTTCTTATGGATTCTTTATCTTTTCCATCTAACTGCACAAAGCCAGTATAAATCTGTTCAGAAAAACTGAGCAAGAATGGAGGTGACCTTGACAATGGATCTGTAAAAATTTTGTTACATAGATAACTATGGTTTTACAGACAAGACATTCAAGTTGTGTACAGCAATTCTCTTGTAAGTGATAAAACACATCACTATCAGTGTTGGATGAGATACAAAAGGACAGCTTTAAGTCTGATTAAAATTCAATGGCCTATTTTAGCACACATAACTATGCAGGACTTGCACTTGAATGCTCTGTGAAGTACTGACACTGATGTGATGAAGTAATGTGCTCTGAAATAGAGAAAACTGAGAATCAAGCAGGTTGGCACTGAACTTGCCAAGATGTTGGTACACTTTGTGACTCAGCTCCAGGACTGGGCCTCATTGACCCAATAAACTAAATGAGACAAATTGCTTTCAAGAAAAAAAATCTATTCTGAAGGCAGTCAGTTTCACACACAAAGTTCATATCAGTTCTTTATTCAAAATGCCAAGGAATAACTGAAAATCTCCTAATATTAAACCTTAATTCTCTCATCCTGACTTTTATACACAATACTGAAGCTCAACCCTTTCTGGGTGACTTATCTATACAAAGAGTTTGCTGTGAATAATAAAAAAATCCTGTCTCCAACTTCTATATCACTTTTGAATATAAAAATCCACTATTTTTAAAGCTTTCACTGGGCAATGCAAGCCACCTCATTTTCCACCTTATTCCTCCAGTCCTCATTCCAATTTAATTTTTCCTGTATTTAATTTATAAATTTGAATTGTTTTCACTGGCTCACTAATGATGGAATGCAAGGTATATGCTATCTGTCATGCTTGATGTGTCATGTTTGGTTTGGCTAACAATTCTCCGCCAAGTAAACTCAATGCAGCTTTGTTATCTCTATGTATCTTTGATTGTAAATTCCTCAGGGCAGTGACTGAGACCTCAACAAGGTACTGAAATCTATGAAACAAACATTAGTAGTTAACCTGTACAGTAAATTTCCATGACTTCACTGACAAACATATTTCCAAATACTTTTCAGTATAATTGTCAGTCAGCTAGCAAATTCCTCAGCATTCCTGAAAGCTGATATAAATTGAAGCATATTGAAACTGTATGACGACCTAGGTAACATAACACAAATCCTACTGGGCACCAAAATAATAAACATTTTTGCACCAAATCACTGGTTGTTGGGATTAATCAAATGTATTCTATCTTCCATACACTATCAAGTTGTTCTTTCCATCCTCAGTACACTTGCAGAGACATATAATACACAAAATAGCTGTACTGGTAATCAGTAACATACCTGTGTAAAGCACTAAAAGCCTCAACACTTCCCTGAAACCCATACATATTTGGCTGTGCCAGCCAGATAAGAAATAGGTCAAAAGGACAAAGATAAACTTGTTAGGCCTCCAAGACTCTAGAATAGATTTTGTGCACAGCTGCAACACGGCAAGCTATTCAGCACAGATAAACACCATTAAACTTTACATGGTGATGAAAGATGGTTCCTTCTTACTGAAGCTCCCCTCAATGTTTTTCCACTTTCCCATGGCTGTAATCAAATCAAATTGTAGGAAGCCTAAGTCTTCACATTCTGGCTTTTCATTATTGCTACACTCAACTTGGAGCAATCCAGCTTACAAGCAAATTAATGGGAATTTAAAATACAATTGAGTTTGTTACACTGTCAGATTGCATTCTGTAGCAATCATCTGGTACCCATACATTCCTCAAAAAAATACCCAAGAAACTTTTTATCACTTCTACTTCAATGATAATTTTACAAACTGAAATCAACAGAAATTTTACAGTAGAGATTCAATACGCTCTTAATGTCCTATTTGGCATTTGAACATTTACCATGGTTTGACCTTTATTCTTTTCCATTTGCCTCTTCAGGTACTTGGAAACACAGGTGGGTGGAGATTATTTCAGTTAAATTCCAGAAAATTAAATAACTTACATTTACTAGTAAGATCACTTAACCTTAACTGAAAGCACTCAAGCACTGTGTGCAAAAGCCAGCTGGAGCACTTACAAGTGGAAAATTTTTATGATACTGAATAGAGCAAGATATCACCAAGTCCATGCATTTAGTGAAAAAAAATGAAAACCAAACAACATGCAGGGAATAGTTTCAAATCACAGTTTCTATTATTTAAGAGCATAATCCTTTCTTGCTTTTAAACTTGTAACATAGACAGCAGTTAATAAGTTGAGGACTGAATGCATTATGAGGCCTTTAAGAATTCACACACGGGTAAATGGGCATCCAAGAAAAGGCCCACAGGCCTATTCACATAGAAATTCTGACTACACAACTGTGCACAGAAGTCTGTTTTCAAACATTTGGTGACTCAAATTCAAACAAAATGTAGCATTAACTCTCCAGTTTGCAAGATTTTACTTTATCAGTCCAGTAGTGATATTTTCAAAATATAATATGCTCATTGCTGAGAGTGATTATGGCTTCCAACCAGAAAACAAAGGGCAAGAAAACAGTTACATGTATTTTAAATAAATTATATTAAAACCCAGCAGTAATCGAAGTTACTGAAATTCTGTACCACCCATGATCTGAATAACTACACTAATACAACATTTAGTAATTGTTTTGTAGTCATAAATGGCTAAGTTACCACTAATCCTCTCTTGGATTTTGCAGAACAATTTATTTTAGTTCAGAAAAGTTAAAATAATGCACCTACACTGCCATCTTGTGGAAAGTATCCATTCTCTATTGATTACCTTTCCTGGATGAAACACCCATTCAAAACGAAATTTCCTTTTCTTTTAGTACACTGCTCTTACCTATCAGACAGGTAAACTTTTTTTTTTTTTTTTTAAATAGGAAAGTATCAGTTTAACTCATTTTTGTATAGAACATAAAAATGATGAGACAGATTCTGCACCGAATTAGTACTTCAAAGTGCAACTCAGGTAAAACCAGCAACTCAGAGAGAAGAAAATCGTATTACACTGATGAAGCTCAGTGACCAAATGGAATGTTCCAATTTTCCAGAACCATATTTGTAAAATCCCCGTTTCAAACGCATCCTCTCACCTATAATGTAAACAGCACCTACTCAGTATCTCAAATAATGCCCCCAGTAACACCTGTACAACATTTCTCACCTTTGGAGGAGCTGTCACTGAGCAGAATTCATGGTCAGAGTGGGAATAGCTCCATCGCGAACATGAAGGAAGCATTTCATCACCCATTACAGGTTAAATCACACTTAAATTCCACTGTAGGCTGTAAGAACCACAAGGTGTGAATTTTTCACTCAGGGCTGTTAAATAAATATTAATCAGTTCCAAATGGTGTTATAACAGATAGACTCAGCAAAAGAATAATAACTTGCTTAATCTTCTATTTTCGTGAAATTTTTTATATTGAGATTTTTAATCTTGGAGGGACCACCCGTAAAAGTTAAAAAAGCAAAATACCATAACACGGGGTACAAAACTCTGCAGCATGAACAATAACTGCAGCAAAACTACAGTTGGGATCAAGTCTGAAGTTCTGCAAATGCGCTTTGATGCCTCTTTTTTGGGCTGTTTGATATATTTAAAAAACACGTATTCCAGTCTTCCACATTTTTACCTGGACCTACTGTGTATTCAAGTTAATCTTCCTAAATATTCTTCCTTATCCCTCTCCTCACACTTCCACAGGCCACTACAAATATGAGGATGTCTTGGTGCACATTATATTTCCCAAACAGCTATAAAAAATATATGGGCATTCCTGAGCTCATAAAGATTGTACAGCATTTTATTAAGACAGTGTTCCTCTATTGTCCTCAGCAAGAAGCCTACTGAATGCTAAGGTCCTGAATGCCACAAAAGAGACGATTTTGGTCCTGTTTGCCCCCAAAACACAAACAAGCCAACCTTTGCCCATCATGTACGGGGCAGAGAAGATTACTGCGCAAAATGGGGTGGGAGACATGGAAGATGTTTTACTTGAGTGAATATTGCAACAACCAATAAGACTCTCCTTAATTATGATGAACTATGAGAGAGTCAATTAATAGGCCTACCCAGACCAGAAATAACATTTACTAATGGAAGAGCAAAGAGAACTTCTGTGTCAGTAAGCAGACAGTTCAAGTATGTAGCATAACAATTAGCTCCTATGACATAGTATTTTACATGAACGGTGACAAAGAGACCTCAAAATCTTAATAAAATTCTTCCCACCTCAGTGTGGTAGACTTCAGAACAAGACAAACAACAAATTTTCTGACTGAAAGCTGCCAAGGCTTTTACATGCAGAATTGAATGTAAAACTAAAGTTAGAATCATCCTTACAGCATAGAGGACTACATACCTGGAGAGCAGTACAATTCCTGATCACAAAAATTGAGCAATTTTTTATTTCAATCACTCATTTAAATCCAAAAGCAAAACCCAAAAAATGCCCAAGTAGTTCTCTACCCACAAGTCGCTGGTTGGATAGGGAACTTCAATGCATTCATTTCTTTTACAGCTGCTGGGCTAAGCTGGAGTTTGTATTAGCAACAAACACAGTTCTATCAAAAATGTGCTGGTTTTATCCTGTAAAAGTAAGATCATCTTCTGCATAGCCTATTAAGTTGGCCTGTCTGTTAAATTTGCATGTCTGTTGAAATGGAGAATTTGATGTGCTTTAAAACCAAGTGGAAAGGTAAAACTTCTGATTCCACAGACAAGTACTATACTAAAGCTTTTAAAAACCGTAAAGCTGCTTAAATGTTTTTTATAAGAAATAATTCTAAATGGTTACTTATCTAAGGATGTGAATTAGTCCATACACATCCTGGTCTTCTTCCCTCCTCTCTCCTCAGGCTCTTCTACAAGGGCAGTTGCAGCACCATATTCTGGCCCAAGTCAGAAACCCTCACTCCCCCCAGCTGCAGATCCAGTTGTGAGAAACAATAACAAAATCATAGGAAAGTTTTATGTAATAGGTTGATTTGTTTAAATAAATATTATTCAATTAATAATATGTGAATATTATACACCTTGAAGTTATTCTCTCAGAGACATTTTGGAAAATGTACTGTTGTCCAAGGTAGGTCAATACCCAAAACAGCCTGGCATTTTTGGCACAAGAAAGGGAAGTGAAGTGGAACTAGATTATGGGAGAGTTTCAAGTGAAGATAGAATAAATCCAGGTAGAAGTGGGAGAAATCCTGAAACCACGTGTTTATTAAATTTCAGTAAATGGTTAACAAGCATGAAAATAACCACTTAATAGAAACGCTGAATCTTTTGAGGCAATGTATACACATAAATGTATATCTGTATATTTGGTCTAAGACCAAATATACTTTGTGTACTGTCAGCTATCTCTGTCTTTGCCTTGACCAACGTATAACATGCTTTAATAATGTACATAAAAAAATCTTCATCAAATAATTTCCACTTCAAATACAGGACTTGGCACTATATGAGTAAGTAAGAAACATATGTGTAGCATACCAGCACAGAAAATGGCAGGTCTGCAAATGTGCAGCATCCTCCTGATGGCCATTATTACTATATAAGCCAAGTATTCATACATAAAAATATGAAGATCTATTTTTATTGCCTTAAAGCTGGACATCAGAAATCACTTTAATATTTTAGAGCTCTCAGCTCAGTGTGTTTGAAAGGACCACGTCTCCATGCGCTGTTCAATAAGGATTTGATGTTAGTTCACAATTTCTCTGTATTATTTAAACATCCACCTTTAGGGGGTTTTGTGCCCCTTTCCCCCAGAGTATACTTGCATAATTTCTCACAGATTCTTGGGAGCTCATAAAAGTTTTATATATGCACATCAAGAAAATAACCACTTTTAGGTAAGTAATAGTAGTGCTGGCCCTGAAAAGCTGTGGACATCAAGAGAGCTAAGCATTTCTGGGCTGCTTTAAAGCCTTGACTTTGCATTTATTCATATGTGTATCCCAGGAAAATTCCAAATTTCTATGCATTGCTTATATTAATGGAAAAATTATCCACTCAATATCTTCAGTGCTATACTCTTGGACATTAAACAGTTTTTCAGAATGCAGAAACCAGGAACCTTCCTTAAAGGATTTATTTTTTAAGCATTCCTCATAAAAGTTATGATTTTGTTCAGATGAGGTTGATAAATATAGCTTGAGCCTTCCAATTCTCTTAAATATGAAATTACTGTGGTGCTCTTTTAAAGAGAAATTGTACAATTTATTCAGTCAGTGATTAGTGAACAAGACATTATTGGCACAGACTTCAGTGGTGCAGTATCAGGCCTTATAACAGCAGTCGCTCCTGCCTTTTCTGTGACTTTTATTTAAAATTATTTTATTGGCAGTTTTCTCACAAAAGTTTCATTTTTGCACATTATTTGATTAAAATGCTTAAAATGTTGAAACCATTCATCAATAAAATAATTAAGTGTATCCCACAATGTTAAGCTATTAGGCACCATTCAAAAGACATAAGATCACAGTATTTTATGCTCATTAAATATTTAAACTGACCAAGACAAAATTTTTTAGACTCAAGTGTTTTTTCTTCACTTATATTATTCTTTATTCTTTCTACATATGGAAGTTTATTTATCTATTTATCTCTTTCCTTTACAGTGCAGCTTGAAAAAATAGAGAGCTATGAATGAAAAGACAAGAGACCAAGCAGCAGTGATAATTCTGAACTGCAATCAACATCCCTAAAAAATATTTGCCTCGTGCCTCCCTCCCTTGTTGAGTGTTGGTTAAGATTTCTTGAGATGCCCAGAAAATGTGTCACAACATATTTACATGTCTGTATCCCTTAAAGAAATTACAAATATGTTCACTGTCTTTCTAATGGTCCTCTTTTGAGCCAAGGATATTCTCATGCAATAGTGATACATATCAGACAAAAATATTGCATAAAAAATAATAAATTAGTTCAATTAAAGATTATACAAGAGATCTGAGACTTAAAAGAAAAAAAAAAATCCAACAAGTAATTTCCTCAAATAACGGGACTTTTAATTAATATACCCTTACATACCATTCACTTACTATGCAAGGAACGACCTGCCATAGACTTTTTACACATAATAAAAGAAAGAGTTAAACCTGTGAGTATTGGTACTTAAACAACCTTATAAACTTGTGCAAGACTGACATGTCTATAAAAACTCCGTTCATCACTAATAAATCACTCCCTTTCTTTATCTTAATAGCACCAGCATAAACCCGAATGATAACAGTTACTGTCCAGATTTACAGTGATGTAACTGAGGTCAGCACTTGGATCCATATGTTTTAGTGTGTGGTTATTTCTGTGCATACTTAAAACTCTCAACCACATAGAACCAAGGAGGCTGCAAACAAAAGAGAATGAAGTTCCACTTATAATTTGTCCATATGCCCAATACAAAGCATCTGTGAACAAACAGAGACAGGTCTCTCTGTAGCAAAACTAGTCTGAACTTTATATTTAAAAGCATATATTGAGCAGGGAGAAAGGAAGTGCACAGTGTAACACAAACTGACAAACTGACTTTCAGTGCTGTCCTGCTCTGCCTCTAAACAGGCAAGTGACACTAGACTGCATAACAAAGAAAGATGTGTGGTTTCAGGAGGTCTGTGGAATAGAAAGCACAAGACCCTGTAGCTCAGTTCTAGAAAGAAAATCAAACAGTAATACTGAACACAGATAGATCAAATCAATAAACACCACAAAATACAGAACTCCTTTGAACATGCACCACTCAGTTGCAGACACACTACTGTTTAATTTAGTTGGAAAAAAAATGCCATAACTTTTTGTTGGGACCACTGCATTTCATTTCACATGGAATAACAGAAAGAGGACAGAGAAAAAAGGGAAGGAGACCAAAACTATTTTTCTGTCTGTACTGTCTGGTAGGGAATTTGGGATGTGTTCTCTGTGCTGCCAACAGAGACAGTCAGATCACATGCCCTCCAAAAAGATACTTGTGTCTATAGCTTATTTCACACTCCAGCATTGTACTGCCAAGCACTGTAGGACATGTAAGCAGAACTTAAATGAAACCAAATTGACAAATCCTTTTTAAGAGTTCTGGTTTAACCGAACAGAATTATGCTCATAGGCCACCAAGAGGGTTCTTCTTCCCTAAGTTTACTGTCCACCTACCTTACTACAACCAACAAATGGAGATAAAGTTCACAATAAAGAATGCAACTGACTTTATCACATATCAGCTGTTAGATTCTAAGTTTGTTTTAATAGCCTCTACTTTCTTTTTTTTGTATACACAAAGAAGGCAACAAAGCCTCATCTGTTTAATGGAATCTGAAAACACTCTTGGAAGGAAAGGAATGCATATGAAATTACGATTTCTGGAGTACTTAATTTTGTAACCAAATCAAAACTTCTCTGCATCTTGTTTAAAGCCATCTTGCCCAAAACTTCCTTCACATATCTAGAAAAAATTCTGTAAACACAGCTTTTGCATGTGGATAGAGAACAGCAATTATCAATTGCTTTCAAAAACATTTTTGAAGAAAGATAAATACCATTTCTTTTTCTGACAAGTTTACACACAGAACCACAGTCATTTTCAAAAGGTCTTGTATGTCTACCATGACTAGTCCACAGACTCAAAGTACTGCATAAAATGCTTGTCAAATGGCATTTCCACATTTCTTCCCAAAATGTAAATGCATTCTGGGAAGAAAGGTGGAAATGCCATTTGTTTATAAAGAAAAATAAACAAAAGATCTCCTAGCCCTCCAATGGTCTCCTCACCAAGCTGACATACACCCTTCCACACCAGTTTCGCACAAGCTGGAAGGATTCCAGAAAGTCTCCAAGGACAAATTTTAGAAGGAGGTCCTAGTTAAAATATTGGCAGCACATAAATTTGTCTTTTTAATGGCAACCACTTTATATTGTTTAGCACATTTAGCAGGATTTAAAGATGAATTTAATATACTCACAAACTCTCAGAAAAAGCCTGAGGTGGAGGGGGGAAAAAATGGTGAGAGATGAAACATATAGTCACTGCCAACACATCTTGAGCAAGCACTTCATGAGCAGGTGAAAAAAAATCTAGTGACTGTGAAGAGCTCGATGACAGCTCTAGGTCTGCTCCCCTTATTCAACTGTTTCCACTTATATTCACTTCTGCATCTGTTATATATTATGGGGTGTTTTTATTAGTAGCTTTGGATCCAGTGAAGCAGGTGAGCATGTGTTCAAAAGAAAACTGAAAAAAAAATAAGACATTAGAAAGAAAACATGAAACAAGTCAGAGAAAAGCAGAACAAAATGTACTCTTTGCAAATAAAGGCATCCTCATTTTTATTGTGCTTATGCCATTTGAACGGAGACAAAATGAGTAAAAGAGTTTAAATTTAAATTAAATCAGGGGAAGTAAGATGATGCATACAATCTCTCTCAGCAAGGACTGCTCAAGAAGAACAGCGAATACACACACTTACCACCTGCAAGTATGTAGCATAAAATGATCTTCCTTAAGTAATTCTCCCCATCTTCCCATCCTTCTCCTTTAAGCAACTATTTACAATTCACTTGATAATCTTGCCTGTTTTCCTGTGTTGACAGAGGTCCCAAGTGAACAATGCATTCGAGATCCAAGCACATAGTGGCAGGGAGAAGAGTTAATTCCCCACAAAATCTCTTTCCTGAATATGAAATTTTTGGTCAGGGTGATGAATTTATGCTTTTTTTTTTTTTTTTTTAAACAGTTCTTGGAGGGAAAAGGGAAAAAAGAAAAAAAGTAACCCACAGACTTGTATCCAAAGTACTTCTTATCTCTTGGGTTATATGTAAATGGGGTTTTTTAGTGATTGTTTGTTTGTTTGTTTGTTTGGGGTATTTTTACCTATATTACCTATATTTTAACACCTTAATTGCTGGTTATGCAGTTTTACATTTGGGACTATATGCAAACGTATTAAATAACAATAATTAATTTTTCTGTACTGCTGAGAGTACATCATTCTGATAGGGACTGTGAAGCACTCCACAATCCAATAAATTGTAATTTCACATCTAAAAAGTTTAGAGGTGCTGCAGAATCACTTAAGCACTTGACCAGCTCCTCTCTCAAAGGAATACAAACATCTGTATTAAAGTGTAGTTCCATGATTCATTGCCTTGTCTTCAGACAGTAAAGCCAGTTTAAGATGTTCCCATGCATTTCCTCCCTGACCCCAGCCATTCCTTGCTTCCTTTAAGCTGCTCCCTGAAATAAGCCAATTATAGAAAACTCTTGCCAAAAAAAAAGTAAAAGTCTTTCATGCTTAGGTTTTTTACCTACAGTTAAATGCCTCTCTCTATTTGTGATCACAGATTAAAACACTCTCTAAGTTACAAGTACCTACTTATTATTGGAAGGAAGATATTTTTCTCTTAAAACACACATGGTGATGACATCTATAAAGTAATCCAGAGGAAATTGTCAGGGACATAACAACAAAAAAATCCATGAAATTCTGGTCTAGTCATCAGGAAGCTCATGGAGAGACAGTTTACATTCCATTTGCTTTTCCCAAGACTGCTTACCTTGTAGCTGTACATATAACGCAATAACAAGTGAAAAGTTTTGTGAAGCAGGAAAAAACACCAAACCACACTTCTTATATGAACTATTCCACGGATCAGTGGTTAAGACACTTCCTGAAAATAGAGACAGATATTTGCATTCCTACCACTGAGAAAACTACTACATGTTCTAAGCCATAACACAAAAGGCAAGCCACAGAATCAGAACCATTTAAATTGCAAATGACCTCCAGGATCATTAAATTTAACCTTTGACCAATCACCACCTTGCCAACTAGACCAGAGCACTAAATGCCACATCCAGCTGTTTCTTGAGCACTCACCACCTCCCTGGGCAGCCTATTCGAGGTTAACAACCTTTTCCATGAAGAAATTCCTTCTGATGCCCAACCTTAACCTCCGCTTACGCAGCTTGAGGTCATTTCCTCTTGTCCTGTTGCTTATTGCTTGGGAGAAGAGGCCAACCCCACCTGGCTACACCCTCCCTTCAGGCAAAGTCTCCCCTAAGCCTCCTTTTCTCCAGGCTAAACCACTCCAGCTCCCTCAGCCACTCCTTACAAAACTTGTGCTCCAGACCTTTCATCAGCTCTGTTGCCCGTCTCTACACACACTCCAGACCCTCAATGTCCTTCATGCTGTGAGGGGCCCAGAACTGGGCACAGCACTCAAGGTGTGGCCTCACCAGTGCTGAGTACAGAGGGACAGTCACTGCCCTGGTCCTGCTGGCCACACTATTGCTGGTACAGGCCAGGATGCCATCGGCCTTCTTGGCGACCTGGGCACAGCTGGCTCATGCTCAGATGCTGCCAACCAGCACCCCCGAGTTCTTTTCCTCTGGGCAACTTGCCAGCCACTCTGCCCCAGCCTGTAGTGTGGCATGGGGTTGTTGTGACCCAAGGGCATAAGCTGGTGTTTGGCCATGTTGAACCTCAGACAACTGGCCTCAGCCCATAATCCAGTTTGTTCAGATCCTTCTGTATAGCCTGCCTGCCCCCCCGCAGATCAACATTCCCACACAAATCAGTGTCACCTGCGAAGTACTGAGTGTACAACCACTCCCCTCATCAATAGATACTAAACAGGACAGGCCTCGGGGGGGCCTCACTAGTGACTGGCTGAAAACTGGATGTAACACCATGCACCATCACTCTCTGCTCATGACCATCCAGACAGTTTTTAACCCAGTGAACTGTGCATCTGTCCAATCTGTGGGATGCCAGCTTTTCCCAGGAGAATGCTGTGGCAGACAGTATCAAAGGCTTTGCTGAAGTCCAGGTGGACAACATACACAGCCTTTCCTTCATCCAGTGCTGCCACCAGTCTTGCAAGCAGATCAGTGCAGTAAGTGGGCTCCAAGGACATCTATCAGACCAATCCCCAAGGAAATATGTGTAAATGAGCTGGTTGGTTTTGAATACTGACCGGGTGAAAATCTTCTCGGTACTGGTTAGAACTGGACAAAAAGAGATGTTTAAGTTTGTGGAGCTCTAGACTACGTGAATTTTTGTTTTAGTATTTCTTTTTAATTCTGGTGGCTCTTTGTGGGAAGAGATAGGATGGAATTGAACTGTGGGCTGTGGGATATGCCTGCAGAATGCCATGGCAGCACAGAGAAGCTTGTCTCCACCTGACCTTGGGGGAAGGAGATGCTACAGGGCAAAGAGCCCTGTGGAGAGGAGCCAGCCGGAAGCTGCCCGATGAGCAGACAGCGTCTGATCACCCCCATAATAAGGACATTAAGAAAGTGTGTTACTGACATAGCAATGTGTGATAGGTTGCTTAGTGAAAAATACCATTTAAGGAAATCTTGGGTCTTGAAGCAGTATATAAAACCAGCTCGTTTCTTTGAATAAACGTCTCAGATTCCCTGCCGGCCTGAGTCCATGCCCTAGTCATAACGTCAGCTCTTGAGAAAAAGCTTTGTGCTTAGGCATCCTTAGTTACGTTGATCATAATTTTGTTCAAACTACAGCGACAGTGTAAAATTAAAAGTACAAACTATGATAACATGATAACATTATAATCCATCCTATCAAATTAATTTCTCACTAACTGCATGCTAACCTCACAAGCAGAACTAGATTTGTTTTAATTTTTTGTCACTCATTTGGCAAATTAACAGCTACTTCTGAAACGTTAAATTGGTCAGATTTAACAAAAACAACAGTTTGCCAGCTGCTGGATGTGGGGGAGCTAAAACATTCAAACTACTGACAGGTATTCAGTCTATTTGGACAGACTGGGTGTAACCCAAACCAGAGCATGCAGACTACCATAGGGTCACAATGGCTACAGAGGAGTAAAACCCGTCCATAGCACAAACTAGGATAGGGGAAGAAAGGATACAGGTTGAGGAGACAAGATAATGTATACATGAGTCATGGGGATTTAGGCAAGAAAAGAAGGGTGTATAGTCTGTTTAGATAAGATTTGTCAACTTTTGTCAGGTCGCTCTAATACTTGAAAAAATTTGGTTTTCTCCAGAACATACTTATTGAGGCAGCCAAAAATAATGCATCCCAGTGCTGTCATAAAAATAAATGAATATTCAGATACATAATTTTCATTTATTTTGTGGTGATTTTTAACAGGAAAAGTTTTATCACTTTCAAGAAATTTACAAAACCAACTTTTGCTGGCTGTCTTAATAGAATTTGCTTGCCCCTTTTGTGTAACTGTAATTCATCACCTTCATTTTGACGTGCAAAACATTTCACACAGCTGCAGAAACACTGGAAACACTTGTTGCTTTCAAGTTCCTGAAGGTATTTTAAACAAGTATATCTCAAAATCTCTTTTCATAGAGAAAAGATAGAAGAGACTGAATAGAAGAGATTATCCCAAGACATATTTGTTTCTTATTCAGAAAGTAACGCATCTTGCTTAGTCAAAATGTTCAAATACGGGAATGCACGCCTCTAAATGGTGCTGTTGTGATAAAATCTACATTCTGCCACATGGAAAGACTAGCATTATATTCTTAACAGATGTAGTGTTGGAATGGTTTCATATTCTTCAGAGAACTTGCAGAGTATGATTTATCACCCTGACTCAAGTGAAATGATACTGAATGGATGCTGTCAGTGATGAACAACAATTCCAGCTGATTGATATTTTCTAAAGAAAGCAAAAGATGGCATCATTTCACTATTTAAGAATTTGGGAAAGCAGGCTAGAGTGCTGAAACCTGCCAGAATTTCTATAACTCATGGCCTTCTACTACGTACTTTAAGCAAGGGAATTACACTGTGTGGATTATGGGACCTGAGGCTACACACTGTAATTTTCATCATCTCTGAGGAAGGATTTAAACATGAGTACAACTTTAAGCAGATACAATTTTTCTAAATGATATAGCATTACTATACAGAAGCACTCAAAGCTAGATGTTTTCAAATCCTTGCAACTTGAAACCTAGATTTTCAACATACTGTGTTTGAATCTCTCTGGCACAAGAAAAAACTAAGCAAAGGATAATTTTCAATGAGACATTTCAGTTGAGAAATACATCAGTTTCAAAGTCTGTGACTGGTGCACATAACCTGTCAGGCTTTAAAATCTTCATATACTTATTCCAATGAAATAGCTTCTATGAGGACTTGAGGTCTTTACTTTTGATACCAGATCAGCAGGAAATAAAGAAGCAAGCCTGTTTCACATTACCATAATGTCTCTCAAATGCTTTAAAACTTGACTACTTTTTAACTAAAGGAGAATAAGTAATTTCCCAAGAACAAGTATTTAAATTTATTCCCCCTCCTTTTTTTTTTTTTTTTTTTTTGACATTTTAACATTAACGTTTGAGGAGGTTAAGTTCTAGTCAGCATTGCATTAACTGTTGCTCTAACAAGTGTTAATGCAGTTCCTGCCTTTCCTCTAAAGAGCTATAAAAACACAGTACTTTCAAAATTTAGGTAAAGACATAAATCTTGGCTCCAGGTGTTCCTGAATCACTCTATAATCTGAAATGAAACTCGTCTTGACCAACTCTGAATAAAGTTTGAATGCAGTATAGATTTGTACTAAGTTAAACTACCTGAAGAATGAGTATGTAAAACAAACCAAAACTTACTGACATATTTACTTTCTGGAAGGCAAGTTAAATGAACTTTAATACCAGATTTGAAAATCCAGCTGTAAAAGGGGTATCCAAACATGATTAATGAGTGCTGAACACCATCCAGATCACATACTTACTTGTAAGAACTACAGCAAGCAAGTAAAATTTCCACCCTCAAGTAACAATTCCATTTAAATTAGAATTGCAGTTACTCTTCCATTTTAAGTCAATAGTTATTCTATGGTTGCCATATATCAGAAAAACCTGCTTAGTGAGAGGATAAAACAGTTCGGTGCAACAAACCTAAGCAACAACCTTTTCAAATATCATTCCTGAGTGCAGAGTGCACAACTTCTTCACTGCCAACCCTAATACAAATCCTTCTGAGTCTGTACCCACTAATCATGTTTCTACTTCCAAGGAATTTCTGAATGTCTCCCCTATCCCCCAACCACCACTACCACTCACTAGAAAATCCTCCCTCATTATCTTGACTGATTGCTTCAATTAGTGAGCAACTCAGTCACTTACATTAAGTTCTATGTTTCAATTCCAGGAAAGTAATCCTTCACTGATACACTTCAGGTTTACTTAATTAGAAGGAAAATTAACTTAAATGCTCTGTAGACACGCTGCTGGGTTAGACTGCCTGAATAATGCTGATAAACTGTTTGCCAAGACCTTCCTTGGTTACAGATTGCTTTCTCTGGTTGACAAGAAGCTCAACATGACCCAGACGTGCACTTGCAGCGCAGAAAGCCAAGCATACCCTGGGCTGCATCAACAGCACTGTGACCAGCAAGCTGAGGGAGGGGATTGTGCCCCTCTGCTCTGCTATGGTGACACCCCACCCAGAATGCTGCATCCAGCTCTGGGATCCCAAAATAAGCACATGGATTGTTGGAGCAAGTTACAGGGGAGATCAGATGGCTGCTCAGTGGGCTGGAGCTCCTCTCCTATGGAGACAGGCTGAGAGAGTTAGTCAACCTGGAGAAGAGAAGGCTCTGAAGACACCTTAAAGCAGCCTTCCAGTACCTGAAAGGGGCCTGCAAGAGAGCTGCAGAGGGACTTTTTACAAGGGCATGTAATGACAGGACAAGGTGGAATGGCTTCAAATTCAAAGAGGGGAGGTTTAGATTAGATATTAGCAAGAAATTCTTTACTCTGAGGGTGATGAGACACTGGCACAAGTTTCCCAGAGAAGATGTGAATGCCCCACCCCTGGAAGGTCAGGCAGGATGAGGCTTTGAGCATCCTGGCCTAGTGGAAGGTGTCCCTGTCTGTGGTAGGTGGGCTGGATCTAGATGATCTTTAAGGTCCCTCAGGAATTCTATCTAAATGGTTGAGAAATTAAGGATTCTGGCTGTATGTGTTCCTCAAAACAATATCCTGCCTTGTGATACCACAAGAGAGATCCACTCCTTAAGCAATTGGCAATTTAAATTGCTCTCAAGGGTTTCTAGATAGTGCTTGAAACAAAGAATCAGGGATCCTTACAGAAAGGCTAAAAGAGAAAGCATAGGTTTTTTGCAATATAAGAAATCCATGAAATTCAAATTTGAATAACAAAATGAACACCAGTGTAAAAAGTCTTCAGATTCAGCAACAGTTTTTAACAACTAGGTATTTACTTTAAAGCTTTTTAACAGTAGCACCACTTAACAGAAGAAAAAAAAATGAGACAAAGATCCTGTTTTCTGTGGGATTCCGACTTTTTTATTTCC
Source organism: Corvus cornix cornix (assembly GCF_000738735.6). Taxonomy (NCBI): domain Eukaryota; kingdom Metazoa; phylum Chordata; class Aves; order Passeriformes; family Corvidae; genus Corvus; species Corvus cornix. Next base: position 36,719,976 of record NC_046334.1, on the reverse strand, counting down.
CAAGACAATTCTAAGATTCAGGTTACTACCAGTAGAATAGTGGTAATTATAAGGTGACATCCATCATGCTCTATAAACAATTATTAATGGCCTTTCATATGCTTTTTCCATGTAAATGAACTATCCCATCTCTAGTCAAGAGCAGCAGTTAAACTCTCTAGGGAGGTGACAATGATTATCCACTGTTTTGTTAAAAACAGCCCTTCACCTTACCCCTTTTGGCCTACTTGAAAATGCAATGTGAAGTCTTACTTCTTAGCCCTCAGCTTTCAGAACAACCTGAGCTCTGAAAAACTTCTAGAAGCATAAACCCATCCTGTGACAAAAGACTGAATTAGCAAACATGCACATTAAAGCAGAGGAAGAAGTCACACGGAATATTATGGATAAATAGTGTAATACTTACATTTTAGAAAAGGAAGGAAGCGGGTTCTGCTGGTTTGCTATAGTACGTGGATATGGAAAGGAGATCAGAAGGCTTCTACTTATCTCAGAATTATTAAATACTTAATTGCTTTACAAATGAAAACTAGCACATTAAATTTGAACAGTTTTAAAGAAAGGCACAATACATTCAGATGCAGAAAATTTTTATAGTGTGAAGATAAATGACAAAGCCTAATGAAAAAGAGTTAATCAGAGTGTATAAATTAGGTTGGACAGATTATTTCTAGAAAATTATATTGTCACAAATGTGGCCTACCAATATATCAAAGAAGTGCTGAAGCTTTGTCTAAGCAAAAGCAGTTTGGACCAGGTGTCCCTCATTATGGGTTTCTAGCTTAGCTGAGGGTTAGACCTCAAGTCTCTGCTGACAGATGTTTGAGTAGTACTTTATTTGGTTGCTTTGCAAGAAAGGGCTTAAATGATTGCCTTTGCTGACAGGAATCCTAACATTAACTTGAATTTGCAGTGGTACCTACTTCTCACAGGTCATCTGATGCAATTTTAGCTATGTAAGGAGCTTTGAATCTTCCTCAATTTCACCAGACGTTTCTGTGTGGCCCTATGGTCTCAGGCAGACAAGTTGTTAAAGCTTAGTACCACACAGGGCCTCTGAAACCCAAAGAAAGGAAAAAAATTCATAAAGTCTTTCATACTAAACAGACAATATGGTTAAGTGAGATGAGCAGTCAGTTTAAGGTGTTTATCTTTTTAATGGGAGTCTAAATGTAAAATCATTACCTCCAAGTTAAAGTTGTTATTAAGTACCAAGTAATAAGTTATGTTACACTACTGACAGTATGAAATCCAATTCCCTTTGAAGGATGCTGCACTCAGCTTAAAGTTGGAGTTTCTGCAATTATGTGATAGCTATGCTCATTCCCTAGAATCCATCAAGTTTTTCTGTGACAAATGTCTAATTTTCTTCAGGTCATATAAGCATTAGGTATACAATACCCTCAAAGGACTCAAAAGGAGAAGCAGAGCCCTTCTTCAACATCTTCATTTGAACTGGATTTTTAGCTGAGAACTTCTTTTTAATATTATGCTTCCAATATTCTCCATTATTGATCACATTTCATATAGACCTAATGCGCCAAAAAGAACCCGATGTTTGACCTAAGGAAGGTAAAAAAGAAAGGGAAAAGATAAAATTGTTTTGCTTGGATAAATGAGGAGGAACAAGAAAGAAAAATATACAGATATACAAGTCTAATTTCAAAATTGTAATTTCTAGAATGACAAGTCTGTAATTTCTAGAATGATATTTTGTTAAGGGTCAGACAACAAAAAGCTGAAGCAAACTTAAAAGAGGCTGGTAGAACAAAGATTTAATGTGTGCTGCTCCTACCATTATAAAGTAGAAATATAAAATCTAAATCTACTCATAAATTTTCTGGAAGAGGTGGTTATCTTGTGATATGATCATTTTGGCTGATAATATTCAGGCTGTTAAGAACAGAAATACTGAAAAAATATTTACTGAAAATACTGAGTGAAAAAAAAATTGCTGTAATATTTCCATGCTGACAAACATTAAAGAAGATATATGACAAATCTGACTTTGCAATGGTAAGTTCTAAGTTTAATCTCCTTATGCAAAAGTGAGATACAACGCAAAATAGCCCCTTTGGAAAATAACAGAGATATTACATTTTGCTTTGAAGAATCCAGGTTTCCAACAGAAAACAGAAGACATGAATATGATTTATATAGAATCCCAAGCTAACATTTACCTATCCAAACAACATTGGAAATACTCAGGTTCCTTTTCTATTGACCTGTTTCTGTTCTGCAAGCATTGTTTTCGTACTTGAAGATTACTGTTTATGTATCTTGTCTCTACTGTTTCCCTCCAGCCATGCCAATCAAACAAACATAGTCACAATTTTACTCGTATGCTTACCTACAGCTCCCACGGGATATTGCCCAGATTTACCTTTTCTAGACTATGGCCTCTCATAGGTTCACATTCTGCATGATCTTGCACAATGTCCCCAGTGGTCATTTTTGAAAAATTATCCTAATTGATACAGAATCTTTACCATAGAATAGAATGAGTTAACAAGAACAGCACTTTTGCCATGGTACTTGACTGAACCTGTTTATTTATTCCCTCCCTTTTTCCTAAATTTACTGGAACACAAAACTCACCACAACAATAGCTGTCTCTTTCTGAAATTCAGGGCATAAAAGAAAGTATTAGCAAGCAAAATACTCACAGATTCACCTGACACCGTAATAAACACCATTAACAATTTCTTCTTTACTGAAGGAGAGAAAAACGGATTTGCTTAAGGGCAATGCTATTCAAAAAAGATAGAGCTTAGAGTAACAGGTATGTTAAAAGCCATATTACAATAATACAGCCAAAACTGTATTTCTGATATTTCTTAAAGCTCCTGCTTTGGGATATTTTTTCTTTTATTTCACATAATCACAAAATTAATTCTGTTTACACTAGAGTATGGGCAGTGTCGATCTTTTTCTTTTTCAACAAAAAACAAATATGTGAAGATAAAACCAGAAAGGAGAATCAGCTTTAGTACTGGTAGCAGAAGCACTGAGCTTGCTCTTCTCTCTTTCCTCAGATATGTAATCCAGACATTAAACTGAAGAAGCAGTTTCTGAAACAGAAAAGCATAGCTTCAATTTGTAAAGAAGGAAAACATTAGTAGGCCAGATATAAGGAAGGGAAGTGACAGGCGAGTAAAACTCCCTTTCAGCTACAAAACCAGTTCTACCTGAACTTACAATAAGGACTAAATGACGTATGTGCTAATAATAGCAAGAGAGCTGGAATCCTGTGCAACAATGTGCTCGTCACTGACATCAAGAAAATCTTTCTTAGCAAGGGAGTAGATACACATTTAGAGATGCAAGAAATGTAACCCAGCAATTTCTATAGAGATTTTAAGACAATATTCTTGGATATCTTTTCTTAGACATTGGAAAATATTAAATTAGAAGAATTATATCTGCAACATAGACTCAGTGTTACAAATAACGGCCCACATGAACAATAAATAAAAAAGTGATTATTAAATTGAATTTCTCCTATAAAAAACCACATCATTTTGAAATATTCTATTACAAGCTGCTTTATAATTTTAAAGATTAAAAGTTTAAGATTATATATTTTTATATAAAGCTTTATAATTTACCATCTTTATCTGAAGTTCATATTTCTAAGTGATTGAGAAATTTTATGTGGAAAAAAAGGCTGATGGTCTGCTTATTGGGAAGTGTCGAGTTTAATCTTTTCTCAAACACAAGGACCTTGTTGCACCATTGCTCCATTATTCAAAGTTGTTCTTATCTTCTCCATGACTTACAGAACTGCAACTAATCTGTTTCCTGATAAGACAACATTGGCTACTGTTATCTGGAAAAAGCAGCAAATGTCAATCTTTTACAAAAAAAAATGTAGCTTAAAGACTAAACTGTTTATATTGCAAGTCTGTCTACATTTTCCTATAAACTACACCAAAATAGAAAATACGTATCATACCTTATATGCTTTCTTTAGGGTCTCTGTGGTAAGAGTCAACTTTTAATTTTGTGCAATGACTAACACTGGAGCAACAAAAAAGAATGACCCTTTCCCAAATTGTCTGACTTAACATTCACATTTAAAAACATTTGACTCTTGGGAATGGTCCTGTGAAGGGCCAGGATGATGATCTTTGTGCGTCCCCTTCCAACCCAGTATATTCTGTGATTATTTTTGCATGAATTACAGGCTTACTTTACATGAAAACAGGATACTATTTCTTAAATCACTCCAAATACAACTTCAGTTTTTAACAGGAAAGCACTGAGTCCATTTAAAAAGAAATCTTGAGTTCAGGTTATCCTTACTTGATTTTATCATTTCTGTTAAAAGCCAGTATTAATTATGTTTTGAATATTTTATTGATATTTATATTCGTCCCTTCAGTTCCCATTGATAGACACAAAAGTACACATACAACAATCATGGTGGGATGCTTGAGATATTTCAACTGCATAACACGAACTAGCGAGAGCAGCATTACCTTCAGATCCCACATTCAGTTAATGATGTATATGCTGCTGTCCAAGATGTTAAGACTGGAATTACCAAACTAGCCCAGTTATCAGCAAGAGCACAGTTACCGCAACAGAGATTGGCATGTTCTGACTCACAAACTTCCTGGGTCCTGTAGCCTGTGCTGACCTCAACATTAGCCCCAGCAACAAGCCAGGACCTGAGCTCCTGAATTTACTGATAACTTAGGAATGCTCGCACTGGCTGCAGTTACAATTTTATTTACATGGACTTAGAGTGATTACCTGAGCTACCTAATGCTTCTGAGTACAGCTGTGGTTTAAGTGTTCACATTAAACCTCACTCAGGTGGACAACAAAATCCCCAACAATCATTCTCCGCTCCCCTACCCCCAGACATTAAATACATAAGCATAACAGAAATAAATACTGTTAGCATGCCTGATGGGACTCAAATGGTGATAAAAATGCAAGACACTGTAAATGAGGAGCTAAATGAGTAACCAAGACAACTTCAGCAGACATTTTAAAGTTTGCTATGTGCTAAAGTGTGCTGCTCAGGTCAGTCAGCACAGGTCTGAAAGGTCTACTACCTAAAGCTCAAAAACCCTCTCTGACACCTGGGCAGTTTTAGATAACCTGTCAAATTAAGTTTTCTCATCTTATTTACATGTCTGTGATTTGTACAAGATTCAAGATACTGTCACATTCCACCTTCTTTCATTGATTAAAGGTTTATGAAATCATTTGCTGAAGCAATATTGCTGTCTAACTGGGTTCCAGCCAGGACAGGGTTAATTTTTTGCAGTAGCAGGGCGAGGGTGTGATTAGGACATGGAGGTTCTTCCATACCACCTCACCTCATTGCTGAGGGCAGGGGAAATGGACACTTGTCCAGGGAGAAGGGGTTCTTTCTGGGCTCAGTGAGCATTTTGCATGGAATCACTCTCTCTTTTGAACCCTTTGGTTATTAATGCTGTTGCTATTACTGTACTTTTTCTTATCTCATTCTGTTCCTAGTAAATTGTTCTTGTCTCAGCCCATCATCTTTGCCTTTTTTGCCTCCAATTCTCAACTCCATCCCACCCAGCAGGAAAGGGGAGGGCAAAACAGGGAAAGCGAGCAGCAGTGTGGTTTTGGAGAGTCTCAGTGGGGGCACTGAATTGGGGAATATCATTCTTAAACCAGGACAGCCTTAACTGGTGCCCAGTGTAGGGTATGAAGGATTGAGACAACAGATCTGCCCAGAGCAGGTTGGAAACAATTTTGATCTAAGCACTTGTGTATTAGGTATGCAGCCACAAGGTTGCTTGGTCTGTTCATGTGGTTATGGTAGCTAACCCTGTCTTACGCATATGACCACCATACTATAGTGTATTTTTCCTACTCATTTGAGCTGTTTTAATTTCACATGGTTCTCAACATGAGTATACTTTTCATTAAAGGCACCTCCTTGGTATTTTGTGCTGCTTGATTGTCAGATACATTACATTCTGAAAGTAACTTCTAAAGCGTTACTTAAATAAAATACGTCCTGCTGACACCCACTTTTGGTTCATCCAGAGCCTTTTTACAGCTTCCCTTCTAGTTCCATTTTTATCTCCTCCAGAGGAATCTCCTGTGGACCTTACTTCAAGAACCAGAAAAGACCTCCATATTCTGGGTTTTGATATTTCAAGGCCTCATCTCTATTATGACTTCAGTTTGCTCTTTACTCAAGACAGCTTCTCCCCTTAAGTGAGAAGGGATTCACAGATAACTTATCTTTTATTGCTAAAGTGAAATTACACCTGTACGGCAAAGCTTACAAACCTTACCAGAACACCTACAGATCATTGTTCCTGCTTGTAGTACTAGATCAGTATTAGTACATATTTATGTCAATCTTTAAAATGGGGGCAACACCATTAGAAAACTCACTTAAAATCCAAACACTTATCAAAGACATGCCTGTAACAAAAATACTTCCACTCAAGGCTGAAGCCTTTAAAACAACTATGAAATAATATTAATCTCAGTGCCTTCTCAATCACTAGAATAACTGCCTTTTGTTCTTTCTGTGCAAAAGTAACATAACAGTTGTATCCCTTCCCTGTGTATATTTCATACTCAAGACAATTCATGATCAGTGCATCAACACAGTATTACGTAAGTCCGAGTCAGTTTCAAACAAAAAGAATTTGCAGTTTTGAATATGATGTTCAATCACAAAATACTTAAGGCAATATATTGTTTGCTGGTGTATCTTCATGAAAAAGGCTATATGTAATACAGAGAATGCAGAAATGTTCTAACAGTGATATATGAAAAAACCTACAGAAAATTTGAGTCACTGATCTTAAATTGTTATATCTCAGCTTAAAATGGAACTTGATAAAAGTATTCAGGCTAGTAATCTTCCACCATATCAGCACCTACTTTTCTGTAGTTCACACAAAAGCACAACTACTTTAACTGAAATTATCACAGCTGTCAACCACTTTTATAACTACAAGAAGTCGGAGCCTAAGTTACCACTAATACATAAGCTTGAGTAAGTTCATGAACTTACCCTTAGTTCCTTCAATAGGTTCCAATGGGATGGTTTCAATTACAAGAAAAAAACAGACTACATTTTTTACCATTAGCTTTTTTCCTAAGTAATTCTTAGTGGGCATAAACAATGAACCAAACCACATCATACTCAAGAGAAAAACAAGGGGAATCTCTTAATTTTGCAGTTGGAGAAAGCAGACAAAGAAATTACTATCAGTGTCTTACACAACAATACAGGGACAAAGACTATGCAATACCAGATCATCAGTCAGTATGACAAGAAAGGCATTGTGCATTCTACTTGATCACCTATGGAGCAATGAACACACACTAAAAATAACTGGAGAGTCTTCACGTATATTGAAACTTGCTTATATTGGCAGCAATGAAATGCTTCAAACTCCATTAACTATATTGCCTAGTTTATCACTACAGTTAAACTACGGTTGAAAGAAGAGTTTGTTTCCTGTTTTTATAATACAGTGTGATTGCCTACGTGAAATATTTTAAATGTGTTACACATTCACACGTTTATTACACAATGCAAAAGATTTCAAAGAATATTCCCCAAGGATTGGGTTTGCATTTGCCTGTATATTTTACAGTCATTTTTACACAGCAAAGAAAGGGTTGGGTTTTTCAGGTTTTTTTGAACATATGAAAAATAAGGCTCTAAATCCAAAAAAACTGGCCAAGGGAAAAAAAATAAATAAATAACACCAGCACACGTAATAAACAGAGCTATTTCAACTCTTGAAAACTGACCCAATTCCAAATTGTAGATTTAGATTTCCTTTAATCCTATTTTCCATGTTTTTCTCAGACACACATTTGCTCTTTCATTCAGTCAATTCAAAAATAAATTAAACAAATTTTTATGAATATGCACATTTGGACTTTGCATAGGAACTTCTCCACTTCTAGAGAAAGATATCCTTCACCAGTAAAACACCAACTTGACCCATTCTCTCTCCTGTTGCAGCTGTTGACAGCACAGCAGGCTGCTCCAACTGAAAGTTCAGGCACAAACATTTGGATGCAATGTCATAAGCTGATCACAGAGCTGATGTGAATGAGAAAAAATAAAAAAAAAAAAAAAAAAAGACCACCCCAAAAATTACAACCAATACCCCTCACTATTTATTTTCAGAAAAGTATATTTAAGTCACATCAGTTACAAAACACAGTTGATAACACAGACAGATGGGAATGATCAGCACTGGGAGGAAATCCCTTAAGCTGCCAAAAACTTCAGCTTTGTGAAACTATTCTCAGCATTCATGGAAAGTATTCAAGGCTCTCTAACTCTTAATCCCAGTTCATATTTCAACATGCACTCAATGCAGTGCAGCAACACCAGGTAAGAAGAGAACAGGTAAGAAGAGAACTTTCACAAGTGTGAAAGTTTATGAAGACCTTGCAGTATGTTTTAGAAATATAATTACACCTTTGATTAAAATACCCTGAAGTATAATATTCTTTGACATTGCTTATGCTAAAAACTAATGACAAACCTAACATTGGCAAAATTATATTTCTGTTGATTTTGAGTCTATCATCAAGTGATTTTGCTTTACAGCGTAAGTTTTCTTTACAATAAAATGGCAAAGGGAAAGGGGAAGGGAAAACCAATACACAATGCTGTGTTAGAACACCAGTGCTCCATGCTAATGCTAATTGTTGTTAACCTGTAACTAGAGCAGTTTGCTCCCAGAGAGTAAAAAGCCTCACTACTTCCAAATCAAGCATCTGTTCTAAAGAGATTGTCTAAAGACAATGAGTTTTGCAATGACTGATAACAGCATTTTTCTCTCAGGTAAGGTCACATTACTTAAACAGAGATACTAAGTTTACTACTCCTCATTAAATAAGCTGTAGGATGCTCAGGTGAAGGAGTATCACAGTTTTGGTGCAACTTCTTTTCCCCGTTTGGGACACTCAAGTTAAAAGTGTTTTAACCAGCACCCTTCTGGCACAGGTGACAGAGTGCACTGTCCCAAAGACCACAACACAGACCTTTAGCACACAGAAATCTGCCTACATACAGAAGCAAAATACCATCATTAAACAATTTTTGCAGATATAATACTTTTCCTGAGGAAGCATAATTTACTGTCTGAGGATTATAAGTGAATTAAGATATTTTCATCACACAGAGTTAAAAAAGATCCCAGAAAAAAACTGAACAGGAACTATATGTGGCATAAAGTGTTTGAAAAGATAACTGTAAATAATTAGCAAATAAATAATTTTAAGGTAGAATACTTTACAATTGCAACTGTTTGAAATTATGCTTAACTTCCAATGTCAAAAAAAGCAGCTGATAGAAAAAAGCTGTTTCAAGTCCTGTTCACTAGTGATTAGTAAAGAATTTTAAGCATCTCTAATAAAAAGTTAACTATGTAAATTCCACAATTAGTAGCTTCTAACATATTTTGATCATCTTACTTTCCTGTTTCTCCAGAAAAATTAACCTTTACAAGACAATAATGCACTTCTCCAACTTCAGTTTGTCCATATCCTTGATTTTAGCTTTTCATTACTATATAAGCTGCTGGAAGGAGGAAATAGTTGAACAACTTGGGATTTTCAATTTTGTACCACTGAATAGAGATGATATTGCATTGCAGACATAGAGAAAGTTCTTTTTCTAACACTTGCTGCATTCCCCAGATGCATTCAATGATAAGTCTCTGTAACTTGAATCAAGTATGTTGACTAACATTTCTCATTTTTGCCATGACATCAACAAACAACAGATTCATTCCTCTGGTTCCTGACACAAACATTATCAAATATCATAGAGAATGAATATCTTACTGAACATAAAAGCCTCTTTGACTCCAAGACAAAGAGGAAAAATAAAAGAGATAATTCAAAATATTTGACCATAGCGACTTAAAGCAGACAGAAATATTAATTTTTACCTCTTTGATGACTTTATAAAGATTTCCACAAGATGGGGCTGTAGTCCTATTTTAAGACATTAATTGCTCTAACATTTAGAAGAAAACCTCATTTCATTTCATTGTTAGAATAATGAACAGTGATTTGCAAGGCCTATTTTCAATTAAGAAGCAAAACACATTCCTACTATGTAATTTTCAAATCTTTTTAGTTTCTTTTATTTTTAAACAACTGAAAAAGTCCTTTGCAGAAATCAAAAAAAACCTGAACTAGTTTATGTAACATAACAGATCACCGTAAGTTCTTCTGTTTCTGTTTAAAATAAAGTCCATTTATATTCAATATGGTTATCAAAAAAATCATAATTATTGTTAAAACACAGAAATCACTTTTTACAGGATGTCAAATACCTGCTTTTGCCTTCATCTGCAAACTGTGCCCAAAAAAAAATTGTAATTCTTTTGTAATATTAAACTCCAAAAAATCTTTTTAAGTGAAGTATTAAAACAAATGAACCTTGATATGACAGGCTACCAATTTACAAAAAGTAATAAATAAATAAATCTTACCAAGCCTCACACATCTTTGGTTTGATCATATGTTTATGGAAGTCTTACATCTACTTATGTCTCTAAACAGAAATCTTAATATGGCTTCAAATAATGAAAATGTTGTGTTTCTTTGTATACTGGCTGGTCTCCATCTGTGCTGCTGGTCTTAAAATGTGTTGGGTAAGAGCACTAAAACACTCAACACATCTCTTGCAGTCAAAGTCTGTGGACTTACTTGCACATTTTAGTGTTTAGGATCAAACTGACCCTCACTTTGTCAGCGTTAATGGAAGCCATAAAGTGTTGGTGCTCTCCAGCTCAGCATGAAAACTTATATTTAAAAATAAAAAAAAAGCAAGAAAGGTACATATTTGAAACTGTGTATGTAAGTTTTTTATTAAGACTTATTCAACAGTACAGATGGTAAGATGGTATGTAAGAATGCCTCTTGGGTGTAATATGAAAGTTACAGCTGGAATGTTTCCAACAGGATGTAAACCATGGTCCTCAAGCCCGCACTTTAAAAAACATATTACTTAGCACACTGCTAACAAATGTCAACACAAGAATACACTCCTGTAATGACTTAAATTTACAAAAAGAGCAAGGAGGGGGGAAGAAGCTATGTGTACAGTCTTTAAAACCTAAAATTGTGGTCGTGGGGAGGGAAATCCATACACAGATGCATGAGTAAAATACTTATTCAACGAAATAAAAGCACTGGTGATCATTATAAATTTGATATATTAAAAATTTAATGCTGTACAAATATACATATTACTTCTGGTATCCATAAGTCTGCAGAGACCAGGTCTGAAGACCTGTGCTTTCAGGTATTCCCAGATGTGGACTTGGTGTTTTGAGCAATTTGAAGGTTTCTTCAATTCTGAAAATAAATTTTGTTTACATGTGTTTAATAAAATAAGGTAAGAAATAACTGGCTTGCTTTTAACTTTCTAATTACCTAAAATACTAACAAGCAGCATGAAACCGTAAGTTTTCTCTCACCCCCCCGCCTTTTCCTCTGCAATTGGTTCCTATTTTAAATGCCTACCCTATAACAATAAACCCTAAGTACACAAAGAAAGAAGCAACCCACAGAATAAAATTAAAATCACAGAAAAGGCTAGAGCTTTTTATAGGCCACGCACTTGGAGAACAAAAATCTCTTGCTAGAGAAACATTATAGAGCAACGCATTTCTCTTCAAATATAATAAAAATATAACAAAAAATTTCATTAGAGATCTCAGGATTAATACAAAATTCATCTTAATACAGTTATTGTAATGCTTAGGGTGAAATTGGTTTTACTTTTCCTTAAACAATAAAAGCCAGTTAAGATAACGTAGTTATTTTTCAGGAAGAAAAGTTGCAACTACCAGGGAATTTCAATCAGGAGATAAATAATATTCCTATTTCTTATCAACCAAACTCTAAACACTCTTTAATCTCTAGTTAATACTATTAAGAGTGCTTTCTATTGCTTTTTAGAAACCAAAACAGTGACTCATCCTGCAAATACAGAACTGTAAGTGGATTTATTATCCAGTAAAGCCATAAGGAAATGCCACACCTGACGTAGAGACCTTTGAGGTTTGGAACACATATGTACATTCTCTGTATGCCTTAGTCCAGTACAACTCCCTCCTGGGAAATAAATTCCTGCTGCCCTTTCCTATTACTTACATTTTACTTATCTTTTCCATTCTTTGCCTTATTGTCTCCTACAATTTAAAAGCAACAAAGTTAGTAAACTCTTCAAAGCTGACATTCTTCAGATGGACTTTCAACTTAAAATTCAGAGAAAATGTAACTTTAAGCACTGTTTATATATAAAAGTATTTTTATGAGACAGACCTAGATGTAGTTTTGCATAGTTTCCTTGTTTTTCTATCCGTATATACAACTAAAACCAGTGCTTACTTGTTCTCTTGACCTCAAAGGAAATCTACTGAGCATTCACCAGTTTTAGTTACCTTTGAAATGTCTGTCAGATCACAAGAATTAATGGTCATGTCTTTGGGAGATTGGTCTGTGGATAATAGTGAACTGCATCCAGACGACTGAAGATGACTCTCTGGCATCTCCTCATTCCTCTCTGTATCTATAGAGAAATACTCAGTTTTATGTCACCTTTGCCTTTTTGCTCTCTTTTGCAAGGTCAGCTATCAAATAACTTGATTTACAGTATGTAATAACAGAAGAGAATGCATTGTTTAGAGAGGGAAAAGAAAAAGCTACTATGAGAGTCCAAAATAGGCTTCTCATTTTTTTAAAACAAGTGCAGTATTACACGATGTATAATACATATAATATACACAAAGCAAACTCCAAAGATTACTAAGAAGATTATTTTCTACTGATTAGAGTAAAATCAAAGCTTATGAACATCTGATTACAGTGCCAAACATTTAATAGTAATTTCATATGGTTTACATCATTTTTATTGTAAACTGCCTGTTCAAACATGTCTTTAATTTCTGCTAAGTAACCTGTCTTATAAGCAGCAGAATTTTTTTTTTTCTTTTGGAAGGCTGTGATATTCTCTGCAATTTTAGATTACTCTTGTCAGGGAAGAGAACTTAGTATCTAGAAAAAAAGAAGTTTTCCCATACCTATTTTTTTAGTAATGTCACCATCTATACATCATACCTTTGGAACATACTTAGCGACACTATTTTTTATCTAAAATTCATATTAAATTGGTTTTAAATACCTAAAATTAAAAATTGTTTATTCTGTACATCTGTGATTTCTGAAGAGTGCTACAATGAAAAAGAGCCTGAAAGTATTCCAAGTACTCTACTTCTCAGATAAAAGACTTAAGACTGTCCCAATAACTTTTATGCCTAAAATTTCCTGAATTTTAGAAAAGCAGGAATAACAAATTCAGAAGAATTTGAGGAGTCTGAAAATATGAAAATTCTCTTTTACAGACCATCTGCCTGTTTACTCACTACAAAGTTCTCAAGTGTCAGTAACACACCACTAAACTTTTCAAAGGAAGTAAACATGCTGCAAGATTTCTATGCCCTGTAAAATGAAGGTCCCATTTCTGAGACCCCACAACAAAAAACAAGCTTTGACATAACCAAGACGCTGCTTTCCTAATTTCCATGGAAACTGAATTACTGAGACTCCCTTTTAATTACAATTCAAGAGCCCAACACTGGACAAAAATGCCTAATTTGTGAGAACGGAAAATAGAATATCCTCCTTACCATGGGTGGTAAGAATAACAGCTGCCACAAGGGAAACAGACCAAGTCAGTGAAGAACAGGGGGAGCTAAGGGAGCTAACAGAGCTAAGGGCTAAAGAGCTACCATTGAGGAAGACAGAAGAATCACTCATGGCCTAGGCAATGCTTTTAACTTCTTTCCCAGTTAAGGCTTCGCTCACTTCTTGTTATGTTATCAAAATTAAGTGGAAGTTGGAAATGGAAGAAAAAGATTTTGTCTTTCTCTTCAAAATAAGAAAGTTTAACAAAAATGCCAGTTGGATAGCTGCTTAGTGCTTCAGGGATGAAATATAGAAAACATTCAATAGTGAGCTGAAAAACAACACAGCAACTTAAAACATACTAGTGGCAGTAAAAATAACTCAATTTGTGCTTAAGAACAGAGCATTTTTAAAACATGATGATAACTGCTTTAAAGTTCAGATGACAGTATTGTTTTTCACAGCTTTAGTAACAGCACCTTAATTAAATTTGCATCTCTAATACTTTTAGTAGCTATTTCTAACTATTACTTACTATGCTATAGCAACTAAATCTTCTACAGAGTAAGTTAGAAACTTGAAATGAGGAGGAGGTTAACTTCTAATATGCAGTACGGTTTTAAATTCAGAGGCATTAAATTGCAGTTATCTACTTAAACTATTTTAGTCAAGGTCAGCAAGAAGTGTTTAGCATATTTATGTTAATTAAAAGGAAAATCATTAATACTCACCAAGAGAAACTGGAATGCTTCTAGAAGTACTTTCTTGATTTATATTGCTGAACTCTTTAGGTAAGTCTCTCTGAAATACAAGTTTACTGCATTTTAGCCATACACCCTGTCTAAATCATCTTCTGACTGAACAAAAGTATATTTAAGTACTAAGTATGTATGCATTTGCTTGCTACACCATCCAGAAACGCTGGCACTGCACAAATATCTTCATAGGACTAAAAAAACTCAACATTTCCATACGTATGCTTCATTAAAACAGTAGTCCATTTCATGGGGATTTTTTTCCTATCAGTATTGCTGTTCATAAAGAGGTCGAAACCAGGCCAAAATACAGTGCATATAACTTAGGTATGAGTAGAATGGACAATCAGACTGCTCTTAGACTGTACTAATCATTACATCTCAACATTGGTTGCCATTAGCTTAACAAAACAAGTGTGCCTTCTACCGCTGGCTGTTATTCAAAAACACAGTCCTCAGTTCTGAAAAATAGCCTACAGACTAACTCAAATTCATTCCACTTAAATGCCTGGAACTCAGAAGGCTATTTTAAGCTGGTTTCCCAGGCTCCTAAATGAGAGAGGGCTCTTTTAAGAAATGTTCTCAGTTTAAATCAATCTTAACTTTAAAAAGGTTGTTCATAAGGAAGGAAACAATAGTATTTTTGAGTTCACCTTTCTAATTTCAGAGTAAAACAATGCAACACTCAAAAAACAATCAGACATTTTTTACCAATGAGTTATCATTACGGTTTGACATCTCAGCCTTTAAAATATGTCACTTCGTATTGTGAATCAACTACATAGGCTAACAGGGGAATACTATACCCAAATAAATGAATGAGGGAGAAATAGTAGGTATTGTATAGGGAAACGATGGAAAAAACCTGTAATGATGTCTATCTCTTCACAAATACAAAAATAGAGTCTGCACTGACTATGCCTGTTCAATTCCTTTCACTGAAATGGATTTGGTAGCTTTCAGACTTTCCCAGAGCTAAATGCACAGCTGCTGCTACTTTGACAACAACAAGAGACAGATCTTAGAGTGCTCCTGCTATGCTGGCTAGATGCCAAAAAGTCCCTGAAAAGTGCACAAGTAAGAGACGAGTAATTCTGAATTGTTCTGTATGCGTGAAGCATGACTTGGATCCAATTTCATGAAACAAAAAAGCAGAAATTCTGTGGCCCAAAGGATTATTTCTTAGCAGTTTTCAAATGTCTATTTGCAAAACAGTTAGTTTTGGAGACTATTTATACATATATAAACAGCCTTGTATATTTATATATGTAAAACCAGTTAACTTTGCTTTGAAAAAAGACCAGCAACAATGACACACGGAACTATAATTTAACTTGTTTCTGCAGGTGAATTCTTTCAGTAACATGCAGTACAGAAATATAATTATCTCACTAGAAATTTCTGAGCAGTATTTTTGAGAGTATTTTCCAAATACTATCCCAACCATACGAACAACTGCAATAAACATATTACTGAAGCAGTAATAAACCAAATTTACAAAAATAAAGAACAAATCTAGTCTGAAACACAAGCTTTCCCATGTGCTAAAATAATTTCTTGAAAAGAATACATTTGAAACAGGAGAAAAACTATCTGTGGCTGTTCACCTGAAAGCCTCTTGAGACTGCTGCCAGAAAAAAAACATTATCATTGGTGGTATTATTTGGACATATGTCTACTGATCCATAAGAATCTGAATTCAGATTATAAAAAAGAGTAGCTCTAGTAATTTACTAAGTGTCTGAGAATATCCATCCTTACTAACTGAGCTACAGCCTTTAGAAATAACCTAGTGATCAGTCTCAACACCTGTCCATTTCAAAACTTTGCATAACCACCACACTTTCAAGGCACACAATAAAACATGTCTTGCATACAAATATTAGCAACATTTTCAAATTTGTGGGGTCAGCAACATGCACAGAGCTTCTGGTTATGAACAAATTCAGCAGTTTTACAACTGCAGAGAAAAACACAACACTGATCAACTATTTTCCACAAGGGTTCTCAACTTCTAGGGAAAGCATCTGACAGTATCTGAAGGATACACAACGTGCATGTGAGAATACAGTTTTTGGATCACGTGATTAATTTCAAAGTGATGCTATGGGTCACTGCAACTCAAAATATTTACATGTGTACATATCTCAAATTACATAAAGTGCACACACAGACCTTTCAGCAGCATGAAAAATAACCCAGGAGTCTTAATGCAACAAGAGGTTTTACTTGCTATGCCAAATGTAGCCACACCACAACTGTAGTGCTTTCATACATTTAAAAATACAATGAAGATCACTGACAAGAAATAGGAAGTGGGGGAAGAGAGTGGAAATAGGAGAAAAAACCCCACTGATTAGCGTAGAAATTTCAAGGACCCACAAATTAAAAATAGGATTAAAGTAAGAATTAACTTTTTGATTAACCCTGCATTTTCCACTGTGCATGTCATCTATTTTTGTCAGTTGTATAGAATGAAGACTCTATGTTCAAAAACTTCCTTCTATAACTTCAGTAGTAAACAAAATGACATTGAATCATTACTAATGAGAACATATTTCTACAAAGAAACAGTTTCCAATGGAGAGCTTTGGTTCATAGAGTATGGGAAAACAGAATTTAACAGTTAAGAAAAAAATACCATCAACTTCATAAACAGCACTTCCATTCAGATCATGCTTTTAAAACCAGTGAAAAAACACATCGAGAGGCAGGGAGGGCAGAAACAGACCAACAAGATTGTGTCTGGGCAATTTTTGTTATACAATTAAAAGAAGTTAGCATACCTTTTTGGATTGTAACAACAGTTCTGTTTCAAGAAGCAAAACTCGATTCAATAGGTTATTCCAGTCCTTCTCATCTATGATCACCTTTCCTTGCAGTTTCTCTTCTAAAACTCGTAGCTTATCTTCCATCCAATCTAGCTTATGAAGCTTTTCCTGGAAATCCGCAAGCTGATTCTTTAAAAACTCAATTTCTAAATTATCTTCTATGACCTGAAAATATCAATAAGAACATGTCCTCTAATTGCAAAACAGATACAATTCATCATTTGATCAAACAAATTAAGTGCAATCTTCAAGTTCAGTAACCATATCCTGCTACATTATAAAATTATTTTCTTCCAGAATTACCAAAATATGCCTATTCAGGGAACTCAGCTTTTAAAAGAAGCTGTTGACAGAACTGTGTCTTGAAAGAGACGGTACAATTAAACTGACTTTTCTTTTTTCCAACTTTTTCAATACACTTATTAAATAACTATCAGCTCATGCTCCTGAAGTATAACTATAATGTAAAAACCTTTATCCCTTTAGAAAAATCCTGTAAAAAATGGTTAAGAATACATGCAGACAGCATCTTAAAATAGAAGTTCTTACTTGTTCACATTTAACTTCCACAATATCATGATCTAGGCACAATTCTTCCTCATTCCCTCCCTGTGCTGGAAGGGGTAGTGGATGAAGGTCACCACTAACTTCTTTTCCTGAGTGCCGTTCGACTAGAGGCTTCTTTTGAGTATGTTAAAAAACAAACAAACAAAATCAACAAACTGCTGGTGTTTTTCATTACAAAAATGAATTAGCCAAGTAATGACACATACAACCTATTATTTTAATACTTATTTAAATCCAACTATCTTATCCCAGCTGGTTGCAAAATACAGAAAGCAACAGCAGGCAGTTAAAAAAAAAAAAAATCATACAGACTTGAAGGAACTGTAAAATAAATATGCACACACTTCACCATATATACTGTGTACCTTGTTTCCTCTCCATAAACAGTAATGAAGACATTGATGTCTTCCCTTAATGTAAGGCCCGTTAGATTCCTAAGTGTGGACTGGAAAATATCTTACTACATACAGTGAAATGCATATGTATAGACAGTTCCAACATCAAAACCATGATTAAAACATTAAGGAAAAAAGTTTAGCTAGGAAGATTAGAATTCTCCCTTCTTCTTGACAACTGTCAGCAAAATAGCCCTACGAGGTACACATTAGTTTCCTTTGAAGGATTCCCTTAGAGAAAACAAATTTTGCAATTCTTTCTAGGTGGATTAAATCCTATGATATTGTCACAAAACAAAATAAAATACTTAATGATTAACAATGCACAATTACTAGTTCTGTGAAGCATCTTAACATGTACAGATTCCTCGATGTTTTAGTTAAGCTGAAACTCTGCTCTACTAGGGTATTCTTAAAACACACGTATCTATTCAGTGCTACTATTAAACAACTAGAAGAGACAGAGAAGCCATTCCAAATACTTTATTTGTGAAGTTTTCCTTGATAAAAGCAGTATTTTCCTTATAAATAGAAATCACCACCTATTAACAGACAGCCATAGTCCTAATAGTTTTCTACCATTTTATTCTGCACCCTTTTAGCAGAAAATATTAGGAAAGCTGCCTCCTTCACATGTCAAGAGTAGCATAATGTATAATCATTTTTACTCAATGCATAATCATCTCACCTTTGCAAAACCAAAGCCAAGAGCAACGCTACATTATGAAATCTTTGCTGAAGAGATTCTTACAAAAGAGCAAAAAGTGTTTTGAAAGCTGTGTTGAAAACATGTGTTAGGCCAAGCAAACTTCACTCTTCAAACATGATATAGCTTCTTTGTCCGATTTTATCTTTTTCCATTGCTGTCCCTTACACTTGATATAATTCAAATATAGCACAAACAACAGCACTAGGTCATTACCACTAAGACTTTGAAATCAACTACTCAGTAAAAGAGAGAGGCAACATTCTCTGTATTCCAGTTATTACTTCAGCCAACCACACTTTGGGGAAAAACAAACAAACAAACATCAGCCCACCTCAAAACTGGTTTGATTAAGCACTAAAATCTAAACAAAAGCAAAAATTTCAGCAGGAGCCTGAGTTGCTACAAATGAGATTAACCTTCAGACATAAACATAAAAATTATTTTCATACCTGTCTGGAATTCAGAGCACTGCCACTAGGATCAGCAAGACCTTTACCACAGTTTGACCATACTTCAGATTTAAAAGGTCTGATTTTCTTCCTCGTTTGGGATTTAACCTCCAAAGTGAACAGAAGAAAATAACACAGGAAAATTTTCAGGATTCCACACCCCACTTTCTACCACCATCACTGACAGTCAGGAATATTTCATGGCACACACACACAAACACATTTAAACCTCTGTAGTACAATAATGTCTAAAAAAAATTAAATATGACCCAAATTTATAGAGAACACAGACCCAGAAGTGAATGCCATACTTTTATACTCATTAATGGCTATGCTAGGTTGCATCAAAGATGGTTTTATAATAGAAAAGACAACTTGCACCAGACTTGAAAGTAAAACAAATACAAAAAAAATGTAGTTATGTCTTCAAAACGGACAAATTAAGTATACAGAAGTCCTGAAGACTTGTTATAAACTCAAAGGAAACAAAATCCTGTAAAACATAAAGACTGGTAATTGTTTTCATTAAAGCAGAGACTGATACACAACAAACACTGATTAAAAAAATGCCACTACAAGTATCGTTGATAAAAATAATCAGATTTGAGAAACAAATACAAGTGTCATGTTTAAATTGTTAAGGAACTTCAACATATTAGATGATTTTGCTTTGCCTTTAAATTCATCTGAAAAGTTTATTGATTCACATGTTCACTGTATCAAGAAGTGCAAAAGAAAACGCATCACTTACCGTAAAGGCACCAAGTATTAGACTTATCTTCATTCTAATATTTTTTTTAATACTACAAATTATTGGCAGCTTCATGTCTTGAATGAAAGCATTCAAGAATCTTACAATGGAACTTCATACTAATTTTCCATTATTTGGTCCATGAGCAATGCTGCATCTTCAAACAGAAGCCGAAGGCCAGTTTATCTGCAGCATCAAGCATGTCAAAAGAAACTTACAATAAAGGTAACCATTTGATCAGTACCTTACTAGAGTTACTCAACTCCTTATGTTTCTTCACCACACAGTTAATAATGTCACAAACAATTTGCATTTTTCTTTCCGCAAAGCCACACTGAAGAAACTGCTCTTTTGTTAAAATTGGTTTATACTGAAATTGATCTCGAAGAAACTGCAAAAAAATAAGAGTTTACTTCACTTTCAAAATCACCTCACAATTTGCTGTAGAAATGGCACGCCCATATTCTTATTTTACTACAATCTTTTCTTGCATTATGCACTTCAGCAGTTAAGCTTTTTCTCATTTGATTATTTTTATATATTTAAAGATAAATATAGCTGTTTCTTCTACCTAGGCTTTAAACATACCTCGTCTTCCAGAAAGGAAGGCCTTAAAACATATCTCCTCCTTCAATCACATCACTCTTGTAAACTTTAACTCACAGTCTTAAGATACATGAAACAAATGACTACAGAAATTAATACTAAAAAACTTAAACCAAAAGCTTTTTAAAGTGAATGCACAATAAAAAGTTGTATTAATCTCAGCAAATGCATCAGAGGGCAAAGTAAATCTCCCACAGAACCCCTCTGTAAAGCAGTCTCTCAGACGGAAAACTAGTCTGAATAAGCCACTATTTCTTAATTCATCAATCCACCTTTCATAAAAACGTGCTCATGTATATTTTAAGAACAGTTCAAAGTGATTTTCAATCAGTTAAGAATTTGATTCCAATTTATAAACATTTAAGTATTCAACCTTATATATTAAAATGGCACAGTGTTTTAAAATAGCTGCAT
Organism: Corvus cornix cornix; assembly: GCF_000738735.6. NCBI lineage: Eukaryota > Metazoa > Chordata > Aves > Passeriformes > Corvidae > Corvus > Corvus cornix. The sequence continues at coordinate 36,698,813 of NC_046334.1, read as the reverse complement.
TTCTTAACTGCGCTTTCATTACAGTTTTTTGAGTTTCATGTGATTTTTTTGGTGGTTAAGATTTCTGCCAAGGTCACTTCTATAAATCTTATTGTGCAATAAACATTTCTGTATTCTTCAAAACTAACATCTAACAATATTACTGTTTCTGCAACTGTCTCAAAATTAAAATTTGGCTAACGACACATGCTTATTTTCATTAAAATCTAAACACTTGCACACAGTGACTTAGTACTCATCTTAAATCCTAACAGAACTAAAATTCATGTTCATTGCCAAAAATTTTCACTTCCTAGTAAAACTCATAGTAGATGTTTAATTTTTGTGAAGTTATAGTCAAACCCACATTTCTTTTGCAAAGAACATGAAGAGATACCTTATAAACAGCTTCGATAAAACGCAAGTCACTCTTTGCTGTCAGTTCCACATCACACTTTACCAGAAGCTCTGCTATGCAAGTTGAAAAAGATGTAAAACAATAGCTGATGATAGGTAAAAATGCAGCTGGATCACCCTTCACTAACCTATTAAGAAACAGAATTATTAAGAAACAGCAGAAGGTAACAAAAGCCTTTCATTACATGAATTCAAAAACTTAAAAGGCATCAATACAGACAGCATGTTATACCCAAACATCTTTCATTTTAAGTTTTTTTTGTCCAGGCATTTCTCATTCAGCAGTCTTTGCTGTTATTTGTAAAATGCTCAAAAAATATTTTTGTGATCTTCATATAACTTAAACATTGTCAAGTCTAAAGCCCACCAGCATTTCCAGCTCAACATTCAAGACCTTTTTGTTTCTAATCTTTACAGGACAAAACTTCCTGAAGGAAGTTTTGCAAGCACTTACAAAGAAATTAGAAAGGTGAGAGATTAACCAAAGCAAAGCAAGAACAGAAGAGGAGCAAGACAGTGATACACTTCTAGGACTGCTCTAAGAAGACTAAAACTGCATACTTTTATACTCCAGTTCACATATACCACACTCCAACTTCCCACAGTTATGTTCTGCTTACTTATCACTGGGGCAATGCTAATACGTACACATATCTTGTTTAGAGGTCTTGCTGTCATCATGTATTAGCATAAATTTCCACACTGCCACTTACACTGTATAATCCACATCTCTTGGATAATTTAACAAGCGAAGTCCTTGTTCTATCTTTCTTAAACTTCCATTTAGGTCTCCTGTTGCCATTATTCTAAATGCTATTCTTCTTTTAGATTATTAAATAAACATAAGAAAGTATGTCTGTTCAAAAAAAATATGTACACAAAAATTACAAAATTACAAATACAATAGAATTACCACTGAAATTCAAAGGTTTTTGCCCCCCTTTCTAGACACTCCTTTTTCCAAAGCATTACAATACAGCACAGAACTACAGCTCAATACCAATTAAAATCAACCAACATCTTCATTCATTTTAAATAGGACCAAGCAGTAATCTTCAATGTGACAAACTACCAAAGTCAAAGATATCTGAAAGGTTATTAGGAATGTAGAGCTGGCTAAACAAAAGTACACAACACTTATTGTTGAAAACTTGGAAGAATTTAACCAATTATTTGGAAATTGAGGCAGCTATTCTTCCTGCATTATGTTACAATATGATCCATTCTATGGTTTTGCAAATTTAACTAGATAGTAAGACAAATCTCAAAGAGTCTGACAAAAAACTGAAGCTTTAATCTGCAATGCAAATACTCAAGAAGACACTTGCACAGGATTTTGCCTAATCATATAGGCTGTTTCCCAAAAGTATCAACAATCCTTTCTTTTTACACCAGACGTCTGGATGTAAAAACTGGTAACTACTGTCACTACAAAACAACTTAAGAGATCATAAAAATAAAAAAAATAAGTCAAGTTGGTAGAAAATCTTGGGAAGGTGAACACAGTAAAATGAGACATAGCTTTTGTCTGTAGGAATTAGTTACAGAAGTTACAGAGTGCTGACTATCAAGAGTAAAATCGAGTATAACAAAGTTTCAAGATATGATAACATACAACTTTAAGCAAGTGGCTCAAAGAAGAATTCTCAAAACCGCATATGGTATTCAAAGAATCAATGTAAAAAAAAAAAAAAACAACCAAACAAAAAAAACTACCCCGTGCAAGTTACCAAGTACGTTAACACCGTAAACGTTGTCTTTGAAACGCCCAACAACTAGACTTTCGATTTCTTCGAATTGAATCTAGACTCTCCTGTTGCTTAGGGCGGGCAGCTGGGGGGAAAACCACATTACGCAGAGATGCAAAAACGTCACTGACAAGTACCGGACTTCGCCGTCGTGCCAGCCACACAGAGGCCACCTGCACACGAGCGAACCGCACAAGAGACTGTGCCTCCTAGGCTGGTTGCTCTGGGCGCCAGCGAAACACCAGAGGGAAAAAAAGCGTGTCCCAGCCAGAACACGGTAAGGGCGGGTTGCGGTCCCGGAGCCAGCGCGCTATGGCAAACTCGCAAGAGCAGGACCGGGGCTCCACACCCGCCTTTCCTCGCCCCTACAACAACCGGAGACTGGGCCTTCCCCCGGGGCTCGCCGTCTCCGAGGAGAGGGAGAGCCCTGGGCTGGGAGCCGGGCCGCGCCGCCGGCCCGCACGGCGGGGACAAAGCCCCGCCCGAGAGCGATGCTGACGCTCACCCGCGCGGCGGGAGCGCCGCCGTTCCCTCGGCAGCGCGGCCGGGCCCCGCAGCCGCTCCCCAACGCGGCGGGCGCACACCGAATCTGCCGCCGCCACAGCCGATGGCCACTTCCGCTTCCCGCGCGTCCTTCCTCGCGGACGTCACTTCCAGCAACAACAGCAGACGTCAGAGCTGCCCGGGCAGGAGTCGGGGCGGCGGCGGCGGCGGGCTCGGCCTCCCTGCGAGGCTCCATCCCTGGGCCTGTCCGCCTGTCCCCGCCGCCGGGCCCGCGCAGCCCCTCCCGACCGGCGCGGCCCTCGCACGGAGACGGGCTGGGCTCGTCGCGGCGGCGGTTGGAGCCGAGCTGGCACAGGTAGGGGCCCGCGGGTGCCGCGGCGCCGGCGGACGGGCGGCACGGCCAATCGGCAGCCGGGGCTCCGGGAGCGGCCCAATGGGGCCCGGGGCGGCACCCGCCGGGCCGCGATCGCCCGTGCCCCGAGAGCGGGGCCGCCGTGCCCGGGCCGGGTCCCGGCGCCGCTGCGCGCGGGGGGGAGCCGGGAGGAGGGCGGCACGGCTGCGGAACTTCTCGGGACGCGGTGTGGCTTTAGGCAGCTTCGGCCTTCGGCTCCCTGGGGTTGCTCTGGGCCTGCGGGACGGGCTGTGCCTCCACCCGCCAGCTTGGTTGTCCGGAGCCAGGATTGAAGGGCTTTCACGTTACGGGAGGGACCAGCAGGCCTCGGTTGCAATGCATCTGCGATGAACGAAGCTTCAGCTTCGATAAGCTTGCATCGAAGGAAGGAACGTTATCCTGTTGGGATAATCGTGGCTGCAAAGCAGCAGCTGTAGGGCTCAGTTACCATGAAGTGGAGAATGTTTAGAGTACATGTTGCTTTTTATTTAATGAACTAGAATCCAGTACTAATACAGCATTAATCTAGATTACTTTTAGCATCCTATCATGCTTGTCAACACTGCAAAAGAATTTATTATGCAGTAGCAAAGAAACATGAAGGAGACATAATTTGAATTTAAATCAAGACTGTGATTGTAACCAGACAGAGCTAGAGAAGATCAGCGATTTATAAATAAGCGTGATGTTATTTTTACTGTGGTAGTTACTACAGTCAAGAAGATATTAAGAGGTTTCAATTACTAGATAAAGCTACATTATTGGAAGTTTGAAAACATGCGTTTGAGTGGTCTATTGAATCTGAAGATTGAAAATATATGTTCAAAATAATTTTAAAATACAGGTTTTGACACCATTACTTAAAAGGCTTTATAACAATGGATTTGCTCATCTTGTATTCTGAGTGGGCTCTGAAAGCATTCATCTTGGATTACTACAAAGCTGAAAGTAATTATGTGATTGGGAAAATTATACGTGTTCTAACAAATGGCATATAAGCTGGTGAATAGCTGCACAAATAGAGCTTGTGGATTTTCAGCCGCTGGTTGTAGAATGGTTTAAATAGTGTCTCATTTTGTTTCTTCTGTGAAATTTCTTCAGTTGGTCCTTAAAATAGCAAATATATTTTTTAATATTTTTTTTTACATTACAGAAAGGCTTTTTATACTATTTCTGCAGTGATATTCTCTGTATAAGTATTTTCCTTTTTCTCAAGGCTTTATGTTATGCTACTAGGTAAGAAACCTTGAAAAGATATTTATTCTCTTGTTTCTGAACGCTCTAAATCCTTACTGCATTATCCCTGAAGTCATTAAACTTTGTTTCAGTGTCAGTCACAGCCTCGTCTTGTGTGCTACCCAATATATTTTTGCTTCTCCTAATGTTTTATAGCACTTCATTGACTCTAAATAAAGTATTTTTATTAAATTTTAAGGGAAGTCTGAAGATTCCAAATGTACTGAGGCCTAAGGTTTCTTAACTTACATAGGATATAGATGATATTTGGTACACTTTGCAGAAGCTTATTGTTAATTTTGTAGCTCTTCAAGCATGGAAACTTTGAAAAACATCTTCCAGGTTTTTTTATGGGCTTTGTTTTCAGTATTTCTTCAGTTGCCTTGTGAAGACTGATTACCTGGTCAGCATAACTTTGATAGAACTCACTTTCTATCTATTCAGATTGGTCCTAGAAGTTTACATACGTGCAGAGTCTGTCTTAAAAATGTTTACGAGTAACTGTCTACATTTAATTTGGATTTTATGTCCAGCAGGCTCGCAGATGGGTCAGGGACTCTGGAGGATTGCTAGAAACCAACAATTGCAACAGCAAGGATACAGTGGACAAGGCTATCTTACCAGAGAGCATGGTAGGAGGATACCTGCAAACAATGTTTCCAATACGAGCCATCGCAAACAAGCCCAAGGAGGCATTGACATCTACCACCTGTTGAAGACAAGGAAATCTAAAGAACAAGAAGGATTCATTAACCTGGAAATGTTGCCACCAGAGCTTAGTTTTACTATTTTGTCATACCTGAATGCAACTGATCTCTGTCTAGCATCATGTGTCTGGCAGGATCTTGCTAATGATGAGCTCCTCTGGCAAGGGTAAGCATGAAACAAAGAAGGATCACCTGGACATAGTAAAAATTATTAGATTTTATATTTGTCTCAGTAAGTGCTTTTTGTCATTCTAACCTTAGCAAAGGTTTCCTAAGTTAAATGAGATTGACACAGAGGAAACATATATCATTTAAAAATGTGTTATTCTGGATTTCTAATTAGTATGGGCTATTACTGAAGATTACAACATATACAAGTGTGCTTGGTACAGGTATACATATATTATCATATTATATATAATATACATATATTATTATACACCTGTTTTTTGAGCTAGCATGGGGAAAAGAAACAGGGGCTTGTCTTCACTTTTGTATTAGCTAAAAGCACATCTCAAGTGTTTGTATCATTACTTCTCTGAACTTCAAACAGATGTCTAGCTTAAGCAAGAAAACCTATTCAGCTAAACTTGCAAATGGCATGGAATGAGAACTCATCTACGATGCTTGTAGCAATTTTAGGTGTATCTTTTTTGGAAGATGGTTATAGAGGGAAGAAAGAAAAGGTCTGTTTTTCTCAAGTGAAGTTTCTTCAGCCTAACACTCAAAACACATTCATGTATAACATATGCAGAATTTGTATGTCTGGGAAATAAATAAAGGAACATTCTCTCAGATAAAATAGTGTAATATCAAAATGTAACTAACATTATATTCTCTGGTATTTTATGTTTTACAGCACTAGGAAAGACTCATGAAATCATATTTATCTTTAGAGTAGATGGTCAGCAGAACTTGTAACTTCTTTCACAACATTTTCTTCTCCCTTAACAGACAGTATTACTACTATAGCAGTTGGGTTGCTGTTCAGGTTGTTTATTTTCCTTTCATTATTCTCTACATCTCTTCCTTCCCTCATCTATTTCCTTAGCCTGCTGCATTTGAATTAAGCAGCTTCCCTTCCTATCAGGCTTTTGAACCTACAAAAAGGATAATGCAGTATAACTTCTTAGTCACAGTTGTTCTGCTATTCGGGACTGTTACATTGATAGGAAACAGGAATGTTGGTGAAGGAGATCAGTAGGCTTCTAAGTTTATCAATATGCATTGTATTGTGCTCAGTTCTTGGTATCAAACCCACCCTAAATACAAATAAATTCCTTAGACCAAAGCTTGAAGATACTAGAGCTTCTTAGTTGCACACACTATATATTCTTACCATATGGGGGGAAAATACATATTTTTCTTGAAGTTTATTCTGGGAAACAGTTAAATCATTTTTTGTTAAATCTTTCCAAATAATACATTCATACCACATTTCATTTGGTAATGAAAATGTGTCCTGATTAGCGATAAATAAAAATCTCAATTTGCATAATCTCTGTAAAAATCTTCACTCTTCCACACACATAAGGGTGTGTTTAAGCTTTGGCAAGTACTGTGGTTGCAGTTCTGAACTCAGTCCAAATAAGACCCAGGTTCCTGAACTGAAAACAGAATATTTGCCATGTCTCCAAGTGACTACCTGCTGGGTCCTAAACATTGCTCCTGATTAGTTACAGGGCAGATGTGTTGAAGCAGAACTACCAGTTCAATAAGGAATCTAAAGTGCGCGTAGAAAGTGAAAGGTAATTTCAGATGGCATCATCAAAGAAACTGAGCTGAGGCATAGAAACTGATGAAACTGAGGAGTCAGGGTGGAATAAAAGGAAAAGAAGCTGAAAAGTTATAGAAGATAGAGAGTGATGGGGCTGGATCTAGTCATTAGGATTGGCCAAGACAAGAGGAAGAAGAGTTGGGCGAAAAAGGACAGATGGGGAAAGTGCTGAATTAATGGCCTAATTTTGTGCAGATGTGGTGTCCAATTCACTGCACAGCTGGGGCACAATAAAAGAAACAAAATGTTTTAATCCATCACAGTACAGCAAGAGAACAACTTCTTACTGTTCTCCAGAGTTCAGCTTCTGCCAGAGGTCTCTGCTGTGTTGTTGTCATGATGCCACCTACTGGGATATGTTTTGAGGTTGCACTCAAAGACACCAAAACCTCTATGAGGAGAAAACATTAATCATATAATTGAAGATTTTAGAAAAACACATGCAAAAGACTTAAAAACTGTTACAAGCAACCTACTTCTAACTTTCCCTGTAGTTTGAGTATTTAGCTTTGCAGTGTTGATTACATTTTGCTTCTGTAAAATCTGTGAAATTCAGAAAGGAATTTTTATAATAGATTAATTCTATTTTCATAGGTTGTGCAAATCCACTTGGGGTCACTGTTCTATATACAATAAGAATCCGCCTCTAGGATTTTCTTTTAGAAAATTGTATATGCAGCTAGATGAGGGCAGTCTCACCTTTAATGCCAACCCTGATGAGGTAAGTGAACTGTTGCTGACAGTAATAAACAGTTACAGTAATTGTGATTGTTGTTTTTTAATTATAGTCATATAAAAACAAAGTTTTAATAGGTGTTTGTTTTACTGTAGGGATGGTTAATACTGAGCTACAGCTGTATTCTGGTCTTTTTTTGAATATTTTACCTGTGCACATCATTTACATGACTTGCCTCTTAAGTGCTCTGTACACTTCTGTGGATGCCATAAATTCATAACCACATATTGACTTTGGAATGAGGCAGATATCCTAGCTGAAGAGACAGTGGTGAATTGTAAGAGCATAACAATATGCTTACATAAATAAAAATGCTAAAATGCAGAGTATGAGTTTGGTTCCACTTCAGGCAAAGCAGGATGAGGTATAAAGTCCATTTACTTCTATGACAATTAGGTTTTCTTGTAGGGGATTTTTACCTATTTCCACTACCAAGGAGCAAATCTTGAAATATGAAAAAGATGTGCTGCTGAACTACCCTGAAGATCAGTTTGATTTAATTTCTGTGGGTGTTTGTTGTGCATAATCTTTCCTTATAGAACAACATAAATTTATCTTAAAAAAAAATTTGCTTGTCAAACTGAAAGGTTTTGATTTACAAATTCATGTAACTAACTGGAAAAGTCATTTTCTGCTTTCAGTCTGTCACCTTTCAAAGAAGAAAACAGTTTGAGAGTAGACAGCTTTTGCCTGGGAGATAGTTAATGCCCAAGTGACAGAGAGAGTCTTTGTGTATAAAACCAGACTCCTGCTTCATGTTTCCTAGGAAAATAGAGTACACAGTACTGAGCAAAAATAGCATTAACTTCCTGCATATAGTTACACGTATACATGGAAGTGGTAATTGAATAAATCTGAAGTACAAAAAGGATTGTGATATGAAAAGATACGCTTCTAGAAGCAAGTTTCACTCTGCTGATATGATACAGGAAGTGTGAACTTGTGACCATGGGGTGAAATAAATAAAGCAGTTCTATGAATCATTGAAATAATGTGATTTCATTTAAGTTCTTGCTTTATCTCATATTCTGCTTGATTAAGAGACCATTACTTTTATCAGTCACAAATAGAGTATTTTGTAATTTCTCTGGTAGAACTCTGCCTTGAACTCTGATACAGCAGCATCAAGACATCAGCACCTGGCCACTTGAGTGATTAGTATTGATTTTCTGCAGAATTGTCACAAATTTAGTAATAAATGTAAAAGCTTTCAAACAAAATGCAGTATTTAGGTAATTTACATGTTTTCAGTAATGTATCAAGTATATTGGTCGCAGCATTGTCCATCCAAATTTTTCTTTGTATTTCAATTTGCTTTAACATAATTTTTCACTTAACTATCTTAGTTTATAATGTGCCATTATATTTTAACTTTTTTTAAAGTAATCTTGGTATGTTTAAAGCATTTGGAACTTTCAGAAAAGGCACTTAATAGAAGATTCATTATTTTTAAAGGAAATTAAGATCTGGAAATTAGAGCTACTTACAGCATACCTAAATTAGGTATTAACTTTATTATGCTACTCTTGGTTCTTCATTATGGTTATATTTTACAATAGTAGTACAAACAGTCTGCTTCAATGAGAGACGAGAACCTCAGGGTATCTCCTAAGGGCTCTGTTCCTCTCTCCCTGTGGAGCACCATAGCCTGGTAGGAATCATTCAGGGCCTGAGTTTCAGGACACTTCACAAATACTATTGCTTTTACTGTTTACGACTGTGATATTGGCAGAATTATTATTATAAGGACACTGTGACTGGAATATATGATACGACATTCCACTATTACAAATTGTGTCTCCGAATTTCCTGCCAAACTCTGCTTTACATTTGATAACAGACCTGATCAAATTACTATAAAAATAGGAATACTTACAGCCACAGGAGCAAGATTCTCCAAAGGACACCGCCCATGTCATGAAAATGGGTAACCAGGCTCCACAGCAACAGCTCCAGAGCTAGCGGTGGCTCACGGGGTAGGGAAGAGCATCTACACACTTTGTGGTAGGATTCTCTGGTTAGCCATTGTTGTGTGCATGGTGTTGTGATATCTGCTGTAATTTAATGTGTTGATTGTGTGCATGAGCTTGCATAATTCATAGCAGGTGCTCACATTCTGCTGAAAGGATGTGCCTAAACATGTGACACGTAATCTGAAAAAAAATCCTCTAGTGCATGTTTGGGTTGGGGGTTTTTTTTGGTTGGTTTTTTTGGGGTTTTTTTTGGTTGGTTGGTTTTGTTGGGTTTTTTTCATATGGCACCACCATTGTAGCCAAGATTTTGGAAACTGTTTTCTGTTGTTTCTTTGGAGAGGGGGGTGTTTTAGTGTTAGTATTAACACTTGAATATAAATATTATGTTGTTTAATCTGCCTATGTGGTTTCTGCTGTATTTTATTTTAAAGAGTGTATGGTGTATGTGAAATGTTTCTCATGCAGTGCTCATTTCATCTTGTGTGCTTATGACTCAGAATTTGTAAGCAACCAGAAGTTAGTTCCCATTGTTTCGTATCCAGTTTCTAACTCCCTATAAAACATTTTATCAAGTTCATTACACGGATCAATGCTATGTAACTAAAACTGAAACTGAAGGTACAAACAAGAATCTTTTGGTCAGGAAAGAAGATCTATTTTTTTGTTTCATCCTTAATGGTTCTAACTGATCTATTTAAAAGCATTTATTTTTATGGAATCTGTACTATACCAAAACTGTCTGTCCTCAGTGAGGTCAGGATTTCCTTTACATAGCATAATAATAAAGTACAGTAAGACAGTGCTTACACTAAGCCTGGCTTTCCACTCTTCTGATTGTCTCATTCACTATAAACTGCCCTTAGTTTTTGTCAGGGAGGTCAGGTTTTTTTGACCTGTTCCTGGTTATAAATTGTTAGCCACTTGTATAAAGCTACCTTACCTGCTAGTCTGTAGATGATGGAATGTTTACTGTGCTGTGTTTCTCAGCAAGTTTTTTTGAAACTTATCCTATTTTATAGTGATCTACTAAGCAAGCCAATTTTGAGATGCATTGATTTATCTGTCTGAAGAATATTATGAGTATGCGTATGTTGTAGAGGAAAGATGTTCTTTTGTGTGATTTATAAAAAAAGTTGGAACAGTGAGCTGAAACCTTTTGATAATTCTACATTAAAATCAGTGGTTTAATCTTGTGGATTATTAGTTATGGATTCTGTGTAACATGAAAAATATTTCTGCGTTCTACTTGCAATTTCTGCCATCATAAGTTTGTATTACCGAGACTGTATTTTAAAGACATACAGTGAAAGAGACACTGTTTGAAATGTATATTACATATTGTGACCACATTTGTCAACAAATGACTTGATTCGTAACTTAGTAAAACAATCATAAAAATACGTATTATACATCTCATCCATACTGTGCATTTTGTTCCAGAAGATGCACCAGTAAATATATTAAGATAGTGTACTTCCCTAGAAACATGGGAACAATAATACCATCCATGTCTAATTATTATTTACGAATAATGTTAGTGTTACCTAGAATCACCAACAGAAATTGAGACCCTGCTATACTAGATACTGATTCCAAAATTTCTGTGCCATTAACTTAGGATGTGTCTGGTTTGTTTTGTATGCATATCTAAACAGAGGGGTCAAAGGCAACTACGAAAGTTTTAATGTTGAGTGCTGTCCTGAAGTGCTCTGATAGTACTCTTAGCAAAGAAGAAAGTCAATGCAGAAAGGAAACCAACACTGAAAAAGAAAAGTTTTCCATTTTAGATATCTTGGATGGATATAAACAAATGGAAATTGGAAACAGGTAGAAAGCAAGCAAGGAGTGTCAGTGCTGTAATACGTTGGTAAAACAAGCATTGTGAGCCTGGAAAAAAAAGAAGCAGCTGTAAAAAAATAACATACCAAAATACAACAAATGGCTTTTGTTGTTACTATTAGTCTATTCTTAAAATTGGTTTTTGCATATATAATTTAAATCAACACTTCCATACATTAATATTTTATCCAGAGCTGTCTGAAATTCAGAGATAACATGCTTGCCACAGAGGCAAGGTAGGCAAGTACCCTTAAGTCATCTTTCCTAATTCTCTAATGCTAAGAGCATTATAGTGCTCTGAATCAGAATTTAAAAACTATTGTATGTGCTCATTCTGCAATGTCTCCCGAGTGTTAAAAAGGCCTCTTCAGACCTGGTAGATCATGGCACAGGACAGCCTACTTGACTGCAGTCAAATGTTTCCTAGGAGAATCACCAGCTGACTGATGCATAATCTTAGCATAGGTTTTAATAGTGCATAGAGCTACTATTTCAGCTAGTATATATGCCACAAGCGACCATTTTAGCTATCAGAAGTGATTTATTTGAAGCAGGGGTTCTGAGAGGTTTTCAAGGCAGTATTTACAGTGTTATGAAAAGCAGATTCAATGACATGCTGTAAATCTTGTAAATAAATTTCATTTGCTGTGAGACAAAATTTAAGAACTTAAAAGAGAAATTGAGCTTCTACTGTTGCAAAGTATTTTTGATAGCTTAGGATGAAATAAAAAGCAACTAAAAACAATGGCATGTGGTGAAGTATATTTTATTTATACCGTTTGCTTGTGAAGGAGTTGAGGCAAATGCATTCACAGAGAAAGATATTGTCAAGTGTTATGTGTGGTGGGGGAAAAGAGGGAATTAGAGATAGAGAATGGTAATGCAAAGACTTTGTAGCTTATTAGATGGAGATCCTACATTGAGTTGCAAGCTAGTGCATGAGAAAGAAACTGGGGCATTTTCTGTCACAGAGAAACCAACCCATTGTCTGTCTTAAAAAAGGTATAATTTTCATCCTGCCTCTTCTATGCCATGCCAGCTGTTTTCTGGATATGTTGCAGAAGTGTTTGTTAATTGCAGCACAAATGCTACTCAAGATTTCCTTGCCAGGCTTCAATTTGTATAACCTTAAGCAAACTCTTATTACTGAAGCAAACACATAAATCTCATTAAATCAGGATATATGTAAAGGAGACATTCTGCTGCTCATCTTATATAAGTTGCCAAAATCCTTGTTGTTCATTTTAATCTCCCATTTTTAATTTTTTACTTACTTCTGGTTCAAGAAAGTACTTAATGTTATGTTGTCCATCCATATTATGGACAAACTTAAATATGATCTAATTTGGGCTGAAATGCAAGCCTGTAGAGCAATACATGTTACATTGTCATCCTGAAAAAAGATTTTTCTTAAAATTGGGGCATAACATTGCTAGATTTTTTGTTTTACCTATTAAAAACCTTTATATTTTTATTTATTTTTGTAAGACGTTATTTTAACAAAATAGATGTATGTTGATAAATGCTATTTTCTATAAATATATAAGCAAAAACTATGGACTGGTAAAAATAGCTAGTTAATACTACAGGTGTTTCTTGGCTTTTAACTTGTGTTCTTAAACATATATTCTAACTATTTTCCTGCTTGATGCTACTAAGACTTTGCTTCACTAAGCCACTTCACAAAGTGTTCCAAACTTCCATCAATCCTTTATTTCTTTTTCACACAAAATTCAAGAGCACTGGGAAGTTTAGTTTATACACTGAATGACAGCTTGCCCCTCCATCTTTATAGCTGTAATGTAAACTAAAAGGGCAGACTTACAAAATATTGTGAAGTTTGATATCAGATGATTTATGAAAAAATATTTCAGAAGTATTTTAAAGGTGATTTAGGTTGTGGCCTTGGTACATTATTCTATGCAGAAATGCACTCTCCTACTCATTTTACATTTCAACCTTATGCTATAGTCAAGATATATTGTACTTAAGTGTTGTAACACTTCTTTGTAACAAATGCTAAGAACTGCTCCCAGCCCCTGCCAAATTGCATCAGAAGAACTTGGTTAGTTATTCTTAGGTTTAGATTTTTGCTGTTGAAAAATATGAACATTTTTTAAATCCATTAGTTGGGTTTTGATTTCTGAGATTGTAAGGAAAATAGTTTTATGCTTTGGGATATTTCAATGACCAGAGAGAATCCAGAATATCACTGAAATACTTAAAATTTGTTGTGTTTATTCTATAAGAAATGTGTGCTTGGTCAAAGTGGAAAATTCTGGAAATCATAATATGAGTATAAATTATATGCAATTCTGTATTTTTAAACTATTTTTATGTTAGGCATAGTGTTCTTATTTATGTGTATGCATATTTATATATGTTGATACTTACCTATGCTTTGAAATCAGCGTGCTTGTGTTTATTTGCATTATTACACATTTAAACAAATGCATTTAATGCATCTATTTGAATGTGATACATTGTATACATGTGAGAACATTACTGTTTTAATGGAAGATGTTAAAGACTAAACATATTATGGCTAAGATTTTCTTATTTGCAAAAGTTACGAAATTACCAGTTATGGTCCCTGCAACATTTTAAATATTATTACAAAAGTATGAAAAGCAAACTACAGATACACGCTGTAAAGAAATTATTAAAGACCTGTCATGCTCATTATGGGGTTCATAATTTAAAATTTTCTACTATGACTGTATGTAAAATCTCAACCATAACAATAAATTGTTTCTTTGCATTTGATTTATAACTTTAGAGTGTATTCTGCATGTTGAAATGTGGTTTAGAGGAGGAGGAATCATTCTGAAAAACAAATCAGTTAATTTGTAGGACTACATTCCTACATTGTGAAGTACAATACTTGTTCCTAAATACATTATGAAGATTAAACGTATTTATATGTACATGTATTTTATCTCAGGGAGTCAACTACTTTATGTCCAAAGGCATACTAGACGATTCACCAAAAGAAATAGCTAAGTTTATCTTTTGCACAAGAACACTGAATTGGAAGAAGCTGAGAATCTACCTTGATGAAAGGTAATTCAAATTTCTCTTAAGATATTTTCTGTTAATTTTCAATGTACAGCCACATTTAGCAATATTTTGAATGTAGAGATGCAACTTCAAGGATGTAAAAAGGCAAAAAAATGCAAGTAGGTAATGGTTCTGCTAAATCTGAACAGTTAGTTCAAGTATTTATGTGACTGTAACACTATTACGAATCTTCAAAAACACCACTTATAAATAATATATCTCACATCCTCACAAAATCTTACATAGATATTTTGCTGCTTTTTTTGACTTGAGGTTTTTTTTCCCCTCTGTGTGCATTATTCAGAAAGAGTAGTTATCACTTTATCAAGGGTTGATAGCTTTTTAACTAATGTTGAGTCATCTAACCATTACTTGGTTGCCTGATGTTTCTTGATTGGAAGTTGCGCACACCTTCTGAGATGGAAGGGAGAATCCTCTTGGAGACATCAGGAGCTACAGAAGGGAATACTCTGCCTGCTGTAGCGTGCTCTTCTGTCTCCACAGTGCTTTTTCATGCCATCATGTTGGGGTGTGGCAGTATCATGAAAGAGAAGGAGAATAGTAACTGCACCTAAATAGGAAGAACAGAGGGCCAACAGCAGTTCTAGCAGGAATCCTTTCCTGGTTCTCATCCTCTTCAGCCTGTACTACTAAAGGAATAAAAGGAGTCTGTAGTGTTTACCACCACTGACAGTCCTGTGCTGTAAAACTTCAGATTTATCAATTTTTTAGACAATACTAAAAAAAACATTTAATGGATGAGATTGCAAGTTAATATTAGCAACTCCTACTACCATATATCTGCCCTTCGTAATTAGAGCATAATCAGATACTAAAAATAAAAACTACTTTTCTAAATGCTGAAACTCCCATCTTAGTACTGAAAGGTAAAAATCAGGTTAAACATAGGAGAATATTCTTCAAATTTGCTTCTAAATTTTTTTCAACTGTCTTTTGCACATCTGCTAATATAGGTGTGGTCTGAATCTTTTAGATGTTTCTGTGTTCAGTGGAAGACACTTGAGAACATCACACCCTGATCACTTATGTGAGCAAATTCTGCCTAGCTGAAGCCTGGTTTTAACAAGATACTCCTGTTACAATTTAGACATCAAAATGTGTGGCACACATGAGTCTGTTCCCTTTACTGTCTTTTATAGTGGTTTTGTCACTTTAAAGGAAGCAAAGCCTCTATGTAGACTTTGAATATATGTATAAATTTTGAATTCTGGTTAATGTGTGTTTTTATAGTATTTGGCTACTAATAAGCAAAGAACATGTGTTTATATTATCTTTGTACTGTTAGTGATAATTTCACCTTTCAGAAAAAACAAAAGCTCATGCTATTCTAAAGCTTTAATTTTTGTTTTTAAAATCTGCACATTTTTGTATTTAAACAGTTAAAAGAAACTTTTCTAATAATGTGGGTTTCCATTCTACCAGGAGAGATGTTTTGGATGACCTCGTGACGCTGCACAACTTCAGAAATCAGTTCTTGCCAAATGCACTGAGAGAGTTCTTCAGACACATTCATGCTCCTGAGGAGCGTGGGGAGTACCTTGAAACTCTCATAACAAAGTTCTCTCACAGATTCTGTGCTTGTAACCCTGATTTGATGAGAGAGCTTGGCCTTAGCCCTGGTAAGCAAAAATGAGTAGTGGATCAGTCTTTATACTTCTGGACGATGCTGATGTTTCTGATAGCTCTAAAATCAGCACCTAAACAAGTATTTCTGAAAGTACAAAATGGTTCAGTTTAGAGTCAGCATTCCACTTGGGTTGAAAAAAAAAAACAAAAACCAAAAACAAACGTACTGATTCTTTTTTAGCTGATTAGTTGGGTTTATTTCCATGTTATCTTTCCTTCATTTTTGTCTGTACTTGAGCTTTTTACTATTTCTGAATTTCCTCTTGCAGAGTCTTACTTAACATTTTACCTTGTGGATAGTCTCACAGAAATGAAAGGGAATATTAGGCCATAATCAAGTTAACAAGCATTTCTAACTGGTTGGGGGAGGCAGTTTTCAGCAGTGGAACTGCTTACATATTTAGAAGATAAGCTTTTGCAGGATGTTGTCTTCAGTTTACACAAACTTAAGAATCTGTTTAAATGAAAATACATAAAGCCCTTAGTGGCTTTTGGATTATGTAGAAATACTAAGAGATTTGTAAATTCTCATTTGGCAGTGTGCTGACGTTATTACTTTGAAAGTTCCATATTAAATTTTATTTCACTGGGATACCCTTCTGAGTAGCTGGATGTATATGTGTGTGTGTAGGCAGGGAGCAATATTTTCAATGATCACAGTTTCTTTTTTAAACTTTTTTTATTTATTCTCTCTTGTCTAGATGCAGTTTATGTACTGTGTTACTCTTTGATTCTTCTTTCGATTGATCTAACAAGCCCTCACGTGAAGAACAAAATGTCAAAGAGGGAATTCATCCGAAATACGCGACGAGCTGCACAGAATATTAGTGAAGATTTTGTAGGGCACCTTTATGACAACATCTACCTTATTGGCCACGTGGCTGCCTAAAAGCACAATTTGCTAGCACTTAAAATTTATAATTTTCAAAAATTACATCGATTCCAGATATTAATTACTTTGTAGAGATGGGGGTTATTTTAGTGCTGGTCATTCTAACCTCTGTATGCAATCAAAGTTTGTGTGTATAAGTGTGTGTATGTGTAAACTACCTTTTCTATCTATTTACTGTAGGAACAGAAGGAATTTTTTTTCATAATTTTTTTTTAGTTTTGCACAAAACAATGCCATTAGTCTGACACAGCCATTTATGAATGTTAAACTGACATTACAGTCTAAGCTGACAAAGTGGTGAATTTGTGCATTAGATCTGCTTGAAACTTTAATAAGTTCATTCTTTTTAGAATACCATGTAATGTGTATATATTTAACTAAAGAGATTTATAATCATAATTATTTTATTGTAAAGTATTTTAACTAAAATTTCTCCTTTTATCTCTTAAATTAGTGTTTGACTTCCATTTGCATTTTTTTACAATGCTGACTACCTCAGATACCTAAGTTAGAGGAACATTGGTCTGAATATTACAATAAAGTTTATTCTAGGAGATGATAGAACACTTGTAAAATATCTAAGCTGGTATTTTATACTGTATTTATTAACTTGAGTTAGCATGTTGCCCACCTGCCATTCACTCAATTTTAGAGATTACAGGCTCTATTTTAGATGAACCCTGATGCCATACAGGGGTAGCCAGGGGAAATCATGCAGTGTGCAGAGAGGCTTACGTGATTTACGTACATAACCCCTTTTGCAGATACTAGTTTTTGGGAAACAGGGCAACTACAATCACCTATTCAGCGCAGTAAGCAAGAAGAAATCTAAACAGGGAAAGTGGCAGGAGTGACCAACATGTTGCTGCTTTCAACTGGTTCCCTCAGTCTAGAAGTGTCAATGATGGAAATGCCTTGGCAAATATATACCAGATGACTCGTTGCTAAGGCTGTTAAAAACTGACGGTGCAAGATTAGAGCAGTGACTGTGCAGGTTTGGGGAGCTGTTTCAGAGTCAGATACTGAATTACTTTCTAAAGCTGTCATGTAGCTAGATTTTAAACAGTTCTAAATTTATGG
Organism: Corvus cornix cornix; assembly: GCF_000738735.6. Lineage (NCBI taxonomy): Eukaryota > Metazoa > Chordata > Aves > Passeriformes > Corvidae > Corvus > Corvus cornix. The sequence continues at coordinate 36,680,827 of NC_046334.1, read as the reverse complement.
AAGTACTTCAAAAATTACTTGGTCAGGTTGTGTCTTGACATTTTCTGAAGTGTGGAGAGTATTAGCAGTGCAACTGCTGTGCATGTGCAGGAATTAAATAAGGATTTGCCTAGTTTTTGTTCAGACAACTCACAGAGCAGAGCTTTTTTTAAATTTATGTAACATGCAGTTGAAGTAAGAGCTGCTCCTGATTATGTTTGTTTATGTAATATTCAGCTATCAGTAGCATCTGGATACACCATGGTAACAAGTATATTTCTTCTTTTTCCCTACCGTACCGTGAGGTGAGGTGGGAAGGTATTCTTAATCTGTAAAACAGAACTAATCTGAATTGAATGCAGGAATGACACCTCACAGCCATGCACTTTGCCTATGCTGCTGCTTTCTGTTTGGCACCGAGGGAGTGTTGTTTTAGATGTGAGAAGAGTCATGACAATGACAGTTCATACAAGGCCTACATAAATGATGGGAGGAAAAAGATGTAGCTATTACTGCTATTTCAAGTGTTTATAGCTCTGTTCCACAAACAGAAATGCATGGAAAAAAAGTACTTTTTTACTACATTCCATTTAATCCAGTGTAAATGCCATTGCACTTATGTAGCACACACAGCCAAAGCCAGGAGCCAGCAGTACTGCAGCCATATTCCAGACAGGTTTACAGTATCACTTGCCTTGCTCAGGATAACTACTCCTCACCCTGTGTTGTTTCATGTGTTTCAAAAAGTCCAAGGATGTGTTCTGCAGCAGTCAATTAATCTCAAACACAAATAGTACATGGTACAGTGGGGAGCTTTGTTTAAGGCACAGATATCTGCTCCTGTGTTACAGGGGCAAAAAAAAAAAAAAATGGAAAACTTTTAGCATAATTTGTAAAACCAGCAATAAAGGACAAGTGTCTCTGGGGTCCTTAAAGTGATCTTAAGTGGAGACAGCAGAATATAGTTTTCTAAGAAACACTCCTCAAAAGTTATACACTTTAAAAGAAAAATTCAGTGAATTTTGAAATTAGAACTCTTCTTATTAGAAAATATTTTCTTCTCAAACCACAAATGCAGAGCAAGGCTTAATTCTCTTCTGATTTATGTTTAGGTTGACATTAGTGATACTGGTTTTGATTTTGCACTAATAAGAGAGTATGAATTGTTAGTCTGCATTTCTCTTAAGTTCCAGTTACCCTGATACAGAGCAAAGCCTCCAGGCAGACAGAACATGTTTTTTTCTGGAATGGATGAGTACATCTATTAGCAAGGTTTAGAAAACTTGAAGGCCAGTGTAGCAGCCAAGAAGATAAATTAGAAACAGGATGATACAATTCAAGTTTCCATAAGACAAGTCCAGGGGAAAAGAAAACAAAACCCTAATGACATGCAGATAACAGCATGTGATCTTCACGACAGGATTTTGAACAGTGTTAGAGGATTAGCACCCAACTCATGCTGTACATTTAGTTACTAACGCAGAGTTGAACAAAAAACAGCAAACACAACATGCCAAGTGTGAATTCCCTCAGAGGCAACCAAGAAACAACTGATTAATATAGACATTTCTTCTGTCCTTTTTCCAGTTTGAGTCTATCTCTAAAGTGGCTGAGAAGGAATTTTTTGCATTTTAGCAATCTAGACTTTACATGAGGCTACACAATTTTCTGTCTTAAAAGGAGAAAAAAAGTTCAGCCGGTGTAATTGTACTCTTAAAAAGTGAGAAAAATTCTCTTGGTTGCCCTCCACAAACTCTTAAAGTTTTGGACAGCATCTTCTTCAATGCACTTGGTGTCTCCACGCACATTTAAAAATAATGGTATTTCATTGATCCAGGTGTCACTAAACGATGTGATGTGGAAATAGCTACTTGATCAAGCACTTCAGAAGACTTCTGTAGAGGATCTCAAGTCTAATTACATGAGCATGATCATGCTTATAACTACAAAGTGATTGCCAAGCTATTGTGACTCCACCACTGCATGTCCTTTGAACTTTGGCCATGTGGTGTTGCCTTAACTCTTAACTGTATGCACTGTACACAGTGCTGAGGGAAGAAATGAGCCTGCAGCCCATCCCCCTGCACACACTCGCTGTTCTGGTCCTAAAAGACAGTGGAATTGTTCTGAATGGCCATTTCTAAAAGTTTGGTAACTTCAGTATACACAGATGTGACAAGGAAAATTGTTTTCATGTCAGGGAAAATGAGTGGCCCTGTGTCCATGGAAAGTGTCACACTAATGCAGGTCATGTTTGCCTTTATTAAATTCTGAGGCCCTGATTGCATTTATTGAAGGAATATGACATATATTAGACATTCACATGGCTTGCTATAGACAGGATCTGATATTATCTGTTTTCTCAGACTCTATTTCTGTCTAGAATACTTTTCATTCAAATGCTAAACAATACATTTATACAGCTTTGACTTTTTAAAATAAAGCTGCTTCAACATACAGAAGCCCAAACAAATACAAGTTTGAGACATGCTTGTCAATTTTGAAGCAAGTGAGAAATTTGCATTCAGGAAAAAAAATTCAATTTGTTCTCTTTAACCTTTCCCTTCCACCCCCCACATTGGAAGAAGAAAAAATGTAAACCGTTTCAGAAGACAGCTTTAAGAAAATAAACTGACTAGCTGGACAAATAAATGTTACTATTTCTTCTTCAGTATTCTGCAGTTTATTAATGCTCTTAACATAAACAAGTTTACCAACAGGAATTGCTCTTTTTTGAAGTGGTAATAGTTTTGTTCTCTGTGTAAGGATGTCATTGTGCAATCTGATATTGTTTATTGTTCTGTTTTTAGAAAATGAGTATTAAGTATTTAAACAAAATTGAGGTATACCTACTTGATCATGTTAAAACATCAAAATTATAATAAGTTTAGGAAAGTCATATTTACTTGCCCTTTATTGGATTAGGATTTTTTTTTTCTTCTCAAATATTTCATGGATGTATTAAAACTAATGAACATTAGGGCTGATGACTTGTTCTCTGCCATTGAAAAATCTACCACTCTAAGCCCAAAAGCACCATTAAAGTGGGCAAAGAACAGATATAAAGTATTTCCTGTGTCTCACATCGGCACATTATGGTTTCATTTTGCCTTAAAGAGAAATAGAAACTTTTATAATCTGCATATAATCGTGATTTTAGTAAGATAAAATTTTACGTGGTACTCTATTATGAGATGTTCAAAGTTCAAAATTGCCATACAATACTGTAATTAAATTGTAATCAAATAGCTAGGAGTAGTTACAGAAGTGTGTATGTAAAAAACCTAAAAGAGATCACATTGCTCCATCGTCACCTCAGTCTTTTTGCTAATATTAATGTTAGTAACTTTGCAGTTTTCCTTTCTTATTCATATAAATATGCTGAGAGAAAATATCTAAATTGAATACTTCCATTTCCCATGTGAAATTCATTTGCATTAAAAACAAACTTTCTGCACTTAAATTTTTAGAAAAGCAAAACCCTTCAATCCATTGAAAAAAAAGCTCTTAGTTTTGAGTTGTGTGGTTCACTCATAGACCTTAATAGAAAAAACAAGCAAAAAGCACTTTCCAGATTCCTAGCAGTCCAAAAAATGCATTTTCTAAGCTTAAAAATACTCAATGTGTTCCTTACAGAAATCAAGCGTATTTTTGTAAAGCAATATGATCAGGATACCAGTTATTTTCAGAGAGAGTATTCATTTGTAAAAGTTAGCTTTCTTCTTGGCAGTGCTGGAGTGGAATGTTGGATTTAATTTAAAATGATTAATGAGATTTTGTCAGACTCCCTGCCTTTACCACCACTGCAGTTTGTCAGCACAACAACCTGGGAAACCCGGACGCCACTCTGTCGCCCAAAACTGCTTTCCAGGAAAAAATAAACCCAAGTAACTAGTGCCAGGTACGTGTCAATGGTATTGTCTTTCAGCTGTTGAAAGTTTAACTCTAAGCTGGGACATTTACACATTCTGAGGAAGTGAACCTCATTTGTTATTTCAATAGTCTGTTTTTGACAGTGGAGACCAGTATAAACTTAAATGTTTAAGTTTTTAAGAGCAACCATAGCCATTATTATTAACCTTATGGGAAATCCTATAATCCTTGCAGAAGAGAAATACTTTAAAAGGGACAAAATATGTACTGAAGCTCATTTAGCTAATATTTTCTGGAGAAAGATCATCTATTCAACCTGTATACTGTATTCTGTTAGGAGGAACTCATCATTTGAGCACTATGCATGCCAATAGGTTGCTGAGTGGCAAGGAATGCTCTGTCGGACTTGAGGCAGATGCATCAATGTGTATGTGTATGCTAAGAGCTAAAATCTGACAAGTTTGCAATACTTTTCATGTATGAGCATAACATAAGCAAATTAGTAATTCTTTTGAAATGTAAGGTTGATATTGAAAATTATTTACAATTTGTCTTCTTTGCTTTCCTTGTGGAAGTTTGTTCTGTTGGTCTACAGTTTGAGCATTGTGTTTTCTTACACATGAAATACACAAAGACTGAAAAGATTATTTCAATTTCAAAAGCAGCCTTTCCCTTCTGAGAAAACATATGTCTGCCTGTGCTGTGCAAGTCCTCCTGCAGTCACATAATGCTGTATCAAAAAACTGACCTTACATTCACTCGTATGGACCCCTTTATACACCAGTTCTATCCATTCGTTCAGCAGGCAAAAAGTCCTGCAGGCTTCACAGAGATGTAGGTGGTGAAAAGGAGTTTGTACTGTTCTGCTGCACCAGGCAGAGCACAGCCCTTTATGGGGCAGGATAGCACATGTATTCTTTGCATTACTTTTATCTTAGCTATTTCTTACCGCAGGGAGCCACAGTTTCCCTGTCTTCATATCAAGAATTCAGACTAATTGTCATAATTACGTGTAACACAATTGAACTGAAATATATTTTTATAACTGGAGAACTTCTTGAGTTCTGCAGCATTAATCACCTGCATGAGAAAACAAAAGAGGAAATCACAGGACTTCTTTACAAGTGCTGAAGAAGTGAACTTCTCAGCCTGCTTCTTAGTAACAATCAAGATGCTGTATTTTTTCACATTAAATGTAACTTCTTGTTTCTATATTATACTTAGGAATTTATATCAATAAATGTACTTGTTACTGTTCCACACTGTCTGAAGTCTGACAGTACCATTTCTGATTTTTACTAGCAGAAGCTGACTTGGGTTTTTTTTCGCACAGAATAGTAGGAAAATTTAAAGTAAGTACTCAACATTCATCTATCAATGCAAAAATACAGAAAGAAATGCTTGAATCTTTTTTCCCTATAAATAAGGTTTATATATGTAATAAAATACAGAAGGCACATGACTAGTAATCACCTTTTTTTAAAATTCTTTTTCAACTTTTTAAAAGTAAAATATTATTTCCCTTTCTTGGTATTAAGTGTTCACAGTGTGCATAGTGCTGCATAACATACTGAAAATCACAGCACTTCAAGGGCTAATTTGAAGATGTAAATAGACATAGATATTATTCTGGCTCCCTGTATAAGGTAGATTTTTTTTAAATCATAAAGACTCTGAAATGTATTGAAAATTCTTTTAAATTAGTGATATTTAGTAGTATTAAGTTAAATTGTCAATCATAAATCAAGATTTATAACCTGAGTCTAAAGACTCAAATTAGTAAAACAGAAAAAAGCAAAGGAATTTCTCTTTGATAAGACTCCATTAAAGCTAAAATTTGGTTGGTTTTAATGCAGATCAAGACAGAAGTTTTGAAAAGGTGAGATTAGTGGTCTCTGTAAGAGGATACCTGGTCCCAGATGTATTCATGCCTCATCCTCCCTCTTTCCTGCAGTAACATAAACAGCTTTTCTGTCCTGCCCAACACCTCTGAACCTCTCCACAGCTGTCCACAGGGAAGCTGAGCAGTCTTTGTTTGCAAACTACACCTCATGCCCCCAAATTAGTAAATAGTGTGTAATCTTGTTATTTTTAAAATATAAAGTGTTCTGTGTAATTTCTTCACGGTGGTTAAATAACAGAAACAAGAGAAATTAGCAGTTACGATGTACTCTCAGTGAGTATCAATATTTTCTGAGTACAGATAGATCTATTATACAAAAGCAACAGAAGAAGCCCATGTTGCAAAATGTAGTTTTATGTCAATAAATTCACTCCAAAATCATCCTCAAATTGATTTCATGAATGCTAATTAGTGATCTCTAGACTGTTTTAGAAGTTGCTCACCACATATTTGAGCTAAGACAAATATGAGATAATACTAGGAGAAGCTTATCTGTGTTTTCCTTACCGCACACCTAACAAGTTACACCTTAGAAAAGTTACTGCCCCACCTCTGTCAAAAGCAAATTGGTAACTGAAGGGTGGAGAGTCAGGATGTGATTGCATTGGAAGAAGTAAAGACTTAGAAGTATCTTTAATGACTCACCTTCTAACAGAGCCATGGTCTCAATACACTGTTTAAGGTGATAGATGTCACTGTGTTATCAATTGAAACAAAGCAGTATCCTCACATCTCCTTGGATGATCTATTCTCAGTAGAGACAAGAAGCCAAAAGCAGGCTGAGACTTTGGAGGCTTACTGCAAGTAGTGCTAGTAATACTGTTAGTTCATAGAAGTAATGGCAAAAAGCATTTAACCTCAGAGAAAAGAGAAACAGTAAAATTCAATGACGGTAAAGGAGATCTGTAAAATAAATAGCGGAGTCCCACCTGTACAGGTGTAGCAATATATTGGTGTAAAAGAAAAGGTGTAAAAGTACCCATTTGACTTCACCCCCGTTGTAGCCAGTTCTCAGTATGCAGGCGTACCACATAATGCAGCAAAGGAGAATTTGTGTGTTAGTAGGCTGATGAGGTAACCTCTCTGCTCTGGCAGGCACTTCTCACAAGCAGTCTTTGGCGAATCAGTAGCATTGTAAGACCTTCTGGAAAGACATTTGTCACTTGCCATATGACAGAGTTTAGAAGGAATACTCAAAGGCTGAAGAAAGCCCAGATATGGGGCAGATGAGGTGGGGTTGTTGATACTCTTGGGCATATGTATTGTATACATCTATCCCTCTTTCTTCCTTTTTCACTGTCTTCATTTCCACAAAAGCTTGTTTATAGTAGTCTTAACAATCATTAAGCCCGGGATACAAAAAAAAAAAAAAAAAAAAACAAACAATCTTTGAGAGTAAAAAGTGTGTGAGCTTTCACAGTTTTGCCATAGCATTAAAATCACATCAAAATTAGTAAGTATTTACAGAGTCTTCAGATATTATTTTAATTATTGTTATTTATTTTATGTGCTCTTTTAACTGGAAATTGTCAGTTAATGCGTTTATCACACATTGTGTCAGTCTTACACATCACAAATCAAGGCAAGGTTATATATTGCTATGAAAAATAATACATTGGGTCCAGGAGGATAAAGCTGTGACTGACGAAGCATTCGCTTATATGGTGGTAAACATAAATAATTACATGAATATGAAACTGCCTTTAAACAAGTAAGTGATCCAATCCATTTTAAACACAAGTCCTTGAAGGGAGGGGGTCTTAGATGTAAGTCCAATCCCTATTCTGCTGACCATACATATCTTTAAACACGTTCAGTTTCTGAGAAGGCAATGATGTAATTTTCCTACTATTTATGTCTCTAAGACCCAGTCAGCTTGGAAGGTCATCGCCAAAACCCACTCCTGACACCAGTAATATTTGGCTTAGGCTCCTTGTAGGATTTGTTTTAACAGAAAACAACCACGGAGTGAAATGACCCAATATCAAGTTTATTTTTGATAGGAAAACTTACACAACAAATGTAGTAATTTTAAAAAAATAAAATTATTCCTGACAATAGCTCCATTGAGGCAGTGAAGTCATAATGTCTTTCCTGGGCAAAGCCAACACTCTGATTCTCAATTTTACAAGTTTGTTTAACAGGTTTTAGCAGTTGGGAAAAGCTCCTCTTGATACTTTCTCCTACAGTGCAACTGCTGCTCTCTGTGCATTGTTCCCCTGGCCTTCCTCAATGCTCACTATCCAGAAGAAGGAGCCACAGGTTTGGATCACAGCAGCACAAGAGCAACACACAATTTTTGCAGTACCAACCAGTCCTCTCTTTCAGTGAAACTCCTAATTTACACCAGCACAAAATAGGTCCTTCTCTTTTAAGTCCTGAAACTTAATTATCTTTCTCCTACCTTGATACACAACTATTCTTTCTGCATTGCTGGGATGTTCAGACCTGTTGCACCCTTCATTCTATGGATTCCTTGTTCACACAGGTCCTTTTGAAAGAAAAGGGCTCAGTGTCAGAAAGAGAGAACACAAACTCCATGCTGTGCAGAGCTCTTGTTATCAAAAGATCATTAAAAAACCAGAACAAAACAACACAGTGCATTTGCAAGGACCTATCCCTAGATACAAATATGTTTCAAATTAAAGACTAGAAGTGACTGCAACATGAATACTTTGCTGACTAGAAAATCTGGTTAACTCATGTCTTTTATGAAGCTGTCTATTGCATGATATTTTAAAGTGGCTAAGTTTCATGTTTTTCAGCCACATATTCTTGAAATTGTCTCTCTGACTGTAAGCATAATAATTTTTTTTAGTCTTCGACTTACTTAGACACTTTTTTCTTTCTCTTTTCCAATGTTTCCCTTGCTAGTATTAAAACATACAATGTAACGTAACTTCCTGACAATACCTTCTACTTTTCCACTGTGATTTCCTGACTTGTCAGAATCTTTCTAGATATGGTTTCTCTTAGAAAGGCTTATAGAAAAAAAAATTGTAACTACTCCAAAATTGACAGGGTTTATATGTATATATTTATGCCTTGTATATATCCTAGGCTCCTGGTCTGCTTGCTTGCCGGTATGATTGATTGACTGTGTCCTGAAACTTGTTTATAAGAACCGGCAGGCCCCGTATTTGTATAAATCTGCAAACGCCCAAAGAAAACCCAGCACCCGGTGATCTCGCCGTTGGCTCTATTCCTGCAGCCTCAGAGAGGAGTACTATTACGGCGCTGCTTACAAGTCATGCCGCCGGGGAGCTGCCCTACCTCCTCCTCATCCCTGGGCTGCCGCGGAGCCCTCGCAGCCGGAGGGATTTGCACGGTCACCGGCCGCGGATGGCGGCAAAGCGAAGCGGCCCTCGGGGATTGCGAGGGCGACCCGGGAAAATTAATCAGCTTGTCCTTGCTTAGGCTCCGAGGAGGCGGGGGATGGCGGGCAGGGGAGTGAGGATGGGTTTTGTTTTTTCTTCTCCTGTTTCAGGAGGGTCGCCTGTCCCCCCAGAGTGACAACCGCGTCACTTTACAGCCGTGTCACCTGAAACAAAAAAAAAAATTATAACAATTAGGTTGCCTGCAGCTTGAGGAGGCTTAGTCCAATGCTCTATTTATGTTAAAGCCCCGAGTCCGGCCCCGCCCCGTCCCTCCCGTCTCCACCTGCCAAGGCTCCTGCCGGGAGGATCCCTGCCCTAAACCCCCCCTCCAGGGGTCTTTTCCATGTGGATCCCATTATCATCATTTGCTCCTAGTATAAGGGGGATTAAGGCGATTAGAATGAAAATAATTAAATGATTTTTCAATTTACCCCTTCATGAAAAGGGAAAGAGAGACAGGGGAGTCTACCTGGAGAAGCAGAGATGGGGTCTGTGATGCCCTTTTGAAAGGGGTAACTTTTAAAGGAATGAAAGGGAAGGGAAGGGGGAACCCTCGCAACTGTCAAGTGTTTTCCAAACACTAGATTAATGCTGGCCAGACGTTTGTTTTAATGTGGCCCTACTGTTTTCAAATGGGTTTTCCAAACTGTAATTGTTAAGTCTTAGCGTTGAATAATGAAAGCAAAATAAAACAAAAAAATTCTCCGACGCTTTGGGGTTTTGTTGTTGTTTTGGCGGTGGGAAGGTGAAAAAAATCTTTTGGGGGTGGAGTAGTTTTTTTCTTTGGTTTTTTTTGTTGGTTTTTTTTTTTTTTTTTTTTTGGTTGGTTTTGGGGTTTTTTTCCCCTGTTACAAGCAAAATTCTTCTATTTCATCATTTGGAATACAGCCATAATCCTGATGAAAGGATTTAAACATTTAAAAACAACAGACGGCTTTTAATCTGATAAAGATTTTAATCTTTTAATCGTTTCGTCAGCTTCTCTTCTTTTTCAATGAAAGTGCTCTAACAAAACTGCTTATATATATACGCACACAATCACACTAAAGCTATGTGTTCATTTAGGTATCTTTATGAATCCGTACCTCAATATTTACTGTTTCCGTTTGCACGGATAAAATTTAGAGCTTAAATCCTCACGTGAGAAAAGGCAAAAAACTCAAAGGTTGGTTAGTTACAAGTGCCTTTGCTTTCTTCGCTTTCTTCTTCTATCTTTTTTTTTTTTTTTTTTTTCCCAAGGTAACGTTAACATTCCAGAGCATATTAAAATACAGCTGTACACCTGGGGAAATTCGCGTGAGAAACTTTCAAAGACAAAAGGAGAGAGTCTTCCCAAGGGCAATGGAAGCTGCTCTGACGGTCGCGCCATCGGATTTTCCCAGCTGTGCCTCGGTGCGTGCCAGCCCTGCCGCGGGGGGGCCGGGAGGCAGGACAAGGACTGCCGGCAGCTCTGCCTCGCCACAAAACCCCCCTCTGCCTTTGCCCGGAGAGGCAAAGTCACTGCAACCAGTCTGTTAACTTCAAAGGGGCAGAGACAGCGACATAACACACCCCTTCATAGCTGAATTACAACGAACTAAATTAAAATTTTAACCCCCCTGAAAGGACCGCTGCTGATGGAGGAGGAAGGCGAGCCGGAGACATTCAGAAAATGCGAAGTTTACACACCTAACACCTCTGCTACCTGAAGGCACAGCGCCAGAGCGGGTAATTCCTTTTACTAATTACTTGACAACAAGCGGATCAAAAAGAAAATCTTGTAGGAAGGACTTCAGGATCTGTGGGAGAGAATAACATTCCCGCCCTCCCTGCATACCCGAAAATCCTAACAAAAATATTGGGGATGCTCTGAACTCGCCGGCTCTAAACACGTCTGCCCACAGGCACCACTGCGGTTTGGTTTTAAAGGTTCTTCTACAGCTGGAAAATTGCCCTGCGGGGCGCTGTTATTTTTAAAATAGTAGATCTTTTAGGGTCAAACTTAAGTATAGATGTTTCTTTGAATCAGCGAGGAGGGGAAATCCCGCTTGTTGTCAAAAGTTAATTTTCAGCTATTAGAGAAGTTTGTAACTTCAAATATTTTCCTTTCCTCTATAAATGTTATTGGCCTGCTTTCATAGTTACTCAAAAATTTATCCAGCAAATCGAAGACTGAAACCCGGCATTCATTTGGCAGTAACTCCTTTAGTAAATACGTGTTACTACCGCGTAGCGCCCTTTGCCCGCTGGGTCTCGCCACCAGCCCGGCAGTGTAATTCCTACCCACCGAAGCGGTCATTAATGCCAAACCTGCGGCTGCGAGGCGCTTCTCAGTTACCAATAAAACCTTTACTGCGATTCGCCTCGATGCGTCTTTAGAGAGCACGCTTGTAGGCGCCCGGTGCCTGAGCGCTGTTCTGCCTAATGCCTCCCTTCCTGATCGCATTACCGGCCGCTCCCCCGGTACTATTTATGGGCAATAAAAGCTCTCGCAGGCCCCGGCCCGGCCGGGCTCTCCTCCGGTCAGGACGCGGAGCAGGTGACCGCACCTGGCGGTTTTCCTTTTTCCCCTCTTCAGTGCCAAACAGATAATTCCTCGATTTTACTCCCCTCCACTTCTCCACGGAAGTCACGCATAGAGCCTCGGAGGGGACGTGCCCGCGGTGGCCGGCAGCAAAGGGACCGCGGAGCCGGGCAAAGCCGAGCGGAAGGAGGACGGCAGGCGGAGGGCCGCCGGCGGGAGCAAGCAGCGCCGGCCGGGACGGGCGCTCCGCGTCCCCGCGCTGCTCCCCCGCCGGCGGGGCCCGTCCCCCCGCGGGACACGCAGCAGGCGGGGACAGGGCGGGCGGCGCTCCCCGGGATGCCAATAGCAGCCTCCCCCGGCAGGTCCGTGCAGTTCACAAAACGACGAGAGGATGGAAAAAGAGAGAGAATGAAAAAACACACGTATTTTTAAAAATCACAAAGACACACCCACAGAGAGAAAAACTCCCACAACAAAACAAACCACCAGTCCAAACAAAAAGTTCAAAACAACAACAACACAACCCCAACCTACAGAGACCAAATCTCATTTACCTTTCGTGGCCGGGAAGGTTGCTATGGTTCTCCCTTCTGGCGGGATGGGGTCTCCTCGGAGATCCCCGTCTCGTCCTCTCCCTCTGCCCCCTAGAATGACACAAAGCGCGTGTACCCCGCGGCCGCCCCACGCACACGCTCCCCGCGGCTGGGGCTCGGCCTCGCAGCCGGGCCGGGCCCCCCCGCCCCCGCCATATAAGGCGCTCCGGGAAAGCCCCGGAGGACCCGCTGGTGCCAAGCGCTGTCCCCAACACTTTGGGTCACCCATCTCCGCCTGAGTTCCCCAAACACGGGGAAACCCTCCTTCTCCAGCAACGCCCTGGTGGGTTTGGTGTGTTTTCTGTTGTCGGGGCTTTTTTGTTGGTGGTTTTCTTCCCCTGAGGGTATGTACTGAGGCTGAGCTCAGCCAGTCCCTCCGACGTGCTGGGAGGAAGCCTCCCAGCTAGCTGGGGCTCTTCGGTCACCCCCAGAGCCGCGGGAGCCCCAGCCCTGCCGAGCCGAGGGTCAGGCGCTCGGCCGGAGCGGCGGGGTGGCCGAGGCGCGTCTGTTTGCTGGGTGTAGGAGACAGGCTGGATGGAGTCCTCCCTTACACGGATATTTGATTTAAGTCTGCCTCCGGGGAAATGCAAATAAATAACTTAATCGGGAGGAGAGGGGAGAAAGAAAAAAAAAAAATCAAAAGAACATCCAATCCCAAAGCTGACAGGAGCTACAGACATTAAATACGTGTAGGGATGGGAGAAAGAGTAAAAGTAAATAAATCTCGGTTACTTAATTGAAAGGCAGAAGCGAGCCCTTTGTGTACACAGGGCTTCAGGGAGAGGAAAGCCAGAGCACGGGGAAAGCAGGGGGAGCTCAGGGGCTCCCCTTGGCCCTGCCGGCGGGAGATTTACCTTCACCCGGCCGCCTCCCCATCCAAAGAAAGACAAAAAGAAAGAGAAAGAAATGTTAGGAGAAGCCCAGTAACTGGGGCGAAAGGCTCAGCGGCACGGAGAGCTGTCCCGCTGCGGGCAGGGAGCCAGGCTTCCCCGTGGCGCTGGGGACCAGTGGGAGCGGGCCGCTCTTGCAGCACCAGTGGCAAACGGGCAGCAAGACTGGAAAGGTGCAAACAAAACTGGTGAAAAGAAAAAACACTTTTTTTCCTCCCACCTGCAAATATCCTGTGCTGCTCGAGGAGTGCCGCGGGATGAAAGAAAGAACAGGGCTTTTTAGCGGGGTAATAAAAGAAGGGTTGACAGTGGTTTGGAGTTTTCTTTTAAATGAGGTGCCTTGGCAAGTGTATTTGCACACGTTTTTCTGCATAGAAGCCAAAGGATCAAACGGGGCCTCCAAAATCAGTTTTATTTAATTATTTAGGGGCAAAGCTGAAACTGTCATTCCAACCTAATATGATAATTGACTGAAAACGAATCTCAAGAAAAGTCTTTTTGGTGTCTCACATACAACCACAAGTTTTTCTCCCTGCATTTATAATCAATGCCCAATAAGTCTCCAAATGCAGAGGATAATGCATATGATTGAACCCTTTCCTTGGAGCTATGAATTTATTCACAGTGCACTTCTTTGAAGAATTTAGCTCTTTAATTTCAGAGGGTACATAATACCAAAGGGTGCTCTGGATACATGCTTTCATGTAGACACATACAAATCAATCTTACTCCTTCTGTTAATCCCTCGTTCACCCACAATAGTAACAATTGTGATTACCAGCTCCAATTTTATATCTCTCATAGTGTTCTTCACATGAAAACACACTGATGATCTGCAGTTTGCAGTTTTCAGTGTTACTACCACATGCAGAGCAACTCTCAAACATTTCTCTTCTCAAACGTGACCTTTCAGGTACCTCTCTCCATGGTATCAAGAGGAACCTTTCCCCACCAGTCCCAAACTTGTTTGCAAGAATTCAGCCTCTTCACAAGTCAGCCTCTTCCTGGACACTGATTCCAGCATCATTTCCATTAAAAAATCAGGCTGGTAACTCCAAAGAGTACAATCTGTTCCATTCAGCTGTTTCCATTAAGAAAAAAAAAGCAGTCTGTTGACAGATCTGTCCTGAAACTCGATGTGCACATATACACATTTCTAACAAATACCAGTGCTTTTTCTGATACCTCTCTTGTACATTGTGGATGCAGTCAGAAGTGTCTTTTACAACTGGTGTGCAATATTCTTTCAGTGCATATCTGGGTTGAAAAGGGCCTGTTTAATGTCATCAACACTATCTAGAGTCGTGCATACACTGCTAATCAGATGGTGCAATTGCAGAAATCAATGGCCTCTCAGCTTACTCTAGGCCATTATAACTGTGACTATAGAAAGCCTTTAGAAAAATAACTATCACCTCCATCTACTGTCATACTGTCATAATTTCCTACAATCTCAATTTTCCAGCTACCAGAAATAGTGTTTTGAAAATGCAGTTTTCATGCAGAAACATGAAGCTGATAAAATAATAATTTAAAAATGTAATTTAGTTTTAAAAAAGATGTACCCCCACCCATGAGACATGGAACTGAAAATATTTAAGGTGAGGGTTTAAAAAAATTTTAAAAATATTATTCTTACTCAATTTCTCACATTCCAGCTTTTAAAATTAAAGTGTGTATTTAATTTTCACTTCATTTATAAGGTTTAGTTATGGAAATGTTATCACACTATTTGCTGCACAGACAGCTACAGACTCCAAGAGAACCCATTGGTGACTTCCAGTCTTCCTTAGGGAGCACAGCAGCAGTTGTTCAGTAGTTAGCAACATTAATCAGTAGTCTACACCCCACAGTTTAAAGCAGTGAATGGATAAGGTAAACACATATAAATCCTTATGTCTTAGAGAGAAATCTTGCATTAGTCTACCATACAAAAGGGCAAAAAAAAGAAGGTGAAGAAAGCCTTTTGATGCTGTATTGTCAATACAGAAAGTTTCCTAGCACTAGGCGAGAGAGTGGCTGAAGCCCTGGCTGCTGTGGGTGAGAATCAGCTCTTTGGGCAACTGAAAAGGGCAAGGTCAACAGAACACTCACAGCAGAAATTTTATGCCTCAGGAAGAAGTCAAGAGAGAAGTGGCTACATGTAGGTAATTGCAGTGTCAATCTGGCTAACCAAAATACTTAGGTTTCCCTCATATTTTTCTGGGAGGCCAGTCAGATTGGCCTTGAGTCTCTCTCAATGGTCCCAGGTGGTGCCTTCTGTTGTGTGTGATGCAATGGCAAATCTGGGCACAGGACGCTGCAGGACATTTCCTGCAAAATCAGGAGTGGGTTTTACAGCTTATTTCTCAAAGTAATCTGATCTGCTTCCTCACCTTGTATGTTGGTACCATTGTGATTTCTCTTCTTGCATCTGCAGTACTGAAATATACAGAGAAAGAGGGATGAAAGTTTGAGAATAAGCAAAATAAGTGTCCATTTTAAGGGCTGGACACTCATTGTTCTCATCTTCCTGAAGTCAGAAAACCTCTTGATTTGATACAGCACTTAATACCTAGATACTGGAGGGCTGATTCCTAAAATGGTTACATCTTTGAATTTGGAAAATAAAAAGACATAGCCCTGCCCTCCATGTTTACACTGGCCAGAGGGTGGGTTTTTATCATCTAGCTGCATCCTTGCTCTGGAATCTTGCTTTCTCCTCTGAGGCACTGAAATTTCTTAGCCAAACTGAGACCCAAGATCATTGCCTGAGGTTATGTTGCTGAGAAACCCAGGGGCAGCTCTTTCATGTCACAGCATGCAAACTGGAAGAAGCAGAGCAAAAGTGGGGCTGTGTGTGCCAGAGAAGGACTGAGGCACTCTGTGAGTGGTGTGGAGCTGTGTGAAACCTCGGGCAGCTGGACAGGCAATCGTAGCCCTACTTTGGAAAGAAAATGCAGGGGGCCAGGTGGCAGTCAACCAGAAGAGCTGAGATCTAAACAAAAATCTTAAGCAAAACAACAAAACAAAACAAAACAAGCCCAAACCATATACAGGAAAGAAGTCTTTTGGAGTAGCACAGATTTCATTCAGAAGTATTAAAAAAAAAGAAGTTGCCCGTGGTGTCTCTTTCAAAGGGCACATTTTACCAGATACCTGCACCAAAAATACCACAAAACATTACCTAGCTTATTCAGAAAGCCACTAAGGGAAAAAAAAAAGGTTTCTTCAAGGGGAGTTTGACGTGCTGTTTAGCCTGCTCTGTCATTTTTCTTGTCTCTCTTCATAATCTCTATGCAACCCAGAAACAGCCAGTAAAAAAGAGAGACCCTCTGCTTGTTTAATTACTTCCTGAAAATTTGACAACTGCTACTTCGGTCTCATTGGATAATCTACTTTTAAATTACCTGGTCTTTCAAAGACAGCATAATTTGAGTACTTTACTTCCCTCGCTATACATCATGCCTATCAAAATTAAATGCTTCCAACATACCAATGCAGTGTTTTAACATTTCACTTTTGTAATACATTTAGCAGTAAATTTAACTTTTTAACAGATTTTCATACCTTTAGCAGTAAAGCACAGTTAGAAGCAGATCTTTTTTTTCTGATGAGGAAGTAAAATTATGTAAAAAATTATAGAAGTTTATAAAATGCAAAGCTTCGCCTCAAATTCTGTGGTAATTAAAATGTTTTTCTTTATTCCTGCTTAAGAAAAAGACTATTTTATTAGTACAACTAATTTCTGAAGAAAATATGAACTCAGGCATAACTCATTGAGTTTTCATTTTTGCTCTACATATAATCACAATCACAAATGTTATCTCAAAAGAATTCACATTATTTTCCTCTGAATTTCTTTTAAGACTTTTTTTTTCAGAACAATAAAATTATTTACAGAAATCTAGAATAAACTATTCAACGTACTCCTTTAGCAGATTATTCAACTGCCGTTTTAACTGGTGAATATGTCGGTCTTTAGAAATTCTGTTTTTCTGTGATCTATATGATTATTTCTGCTTCCATATCAGAAAACCAAAAGTTGTCTTAACAACACGTATTGATTATCACCAAAATATGCAACAAGCACGTATTCAGGGTGCGGTCTCTGCAGGGTGTGTGTGTTTTTCAAAGCTGAAAGCCTACCACACACAGTACTAGGATTCCTCCTGTAGAGAAACGGGAAGTGAAAAGCAGTCACAAAAACAGACCTCTCTCCCAGATATTAGCTCTTGAGAATTCCTCTCTCAGGAAATGCTGAATTTGAGGTTGTTTCTTTTTCCTTTTGTTTGTCTGTAGTGACACATGTCAATAAGCCCTATTTTTAAATGAGAGCAGTTTTAATTGCAGGAATGCATGCAGATCTCATGGTGGATCCTGTTGGTATATGCACCACATGTGTGTGCATGCAAGCAAGCCAGAAGACTGTCTACAGCACATGTGCATGTTAATCCAACATGAGCAAAACCAAAAGCAAAGGAGGTAAAGAAACAGGACGTAAAAAAAAGGAAAAAGAATGAACCCCCCCTTGCTTCTAAATCATCACAAAGACTGCAATATCCTGTTATCTGTTGTAGTAAATTCATATACAAAAATAAAGAAACAAATGTTGCCCTTCTGTGAAGGGAGATAATAAAAGATTTATTCTTCAAAAAGAAAAAAAATCCAACCAGAGGAGCGAAGAAGTACGTTGTTTTAAGCTATACTCAAGAAAAGCACAGACTGACTGACATAATATTTAAGCAGCCCAAACCTCTTAATATTGCCTATTGAAGTTGTCTTGGGGAGCAAACACTGTAGACATGAGATGAAAGGCAAATAAAAGCCAGTTTATCTGGTTGCCACAAACCTGTTTCTAAACCATGACACTGACCTAGTGAAGATGTCTATGCTGATCTCATTTTTTCCTACTACAGAGCTAAAAGGGACTAAGATACCCCAATTGAATATGCTTTTTTTGTGGAGTCCATAACAGATGCATTTTATCTTAAAGAAAGAATACTACTCGCCAAGTGTTAGTGTTAATTTAAAATATCTATCCTGAATGCCTCCTTAATTCTGTTATTATGGTTACCTATGGTAATTAGGCTGATATAAGGAAGACTAAAGTGTCAAGTTATAACATTAAATGATGATAAAACTGCAACACCACTTCAGACACCAATACTTTTTAGTTTAATGTCAAGGAATCAAAATCAGTTTCCTGATTCTACCTGTTTCTAAAATTCTGGTTTCTGATTTCATTGATTTACCAACTCAAGTTTCCTCCTTTCTTATACCATAAATACATTTACATGTTCAAGAAATATTAAAAAATTACAAATCTTGTTAAAACTTCTGAAACTTTCACTGAAATACAATAGAAAATAACAAAGAGTATGCATAAATAAGTCTTTCTCTTTTCCCTACTCCAAGATCATAGCAAAACATGTGCAAAGTGAAAACTGATACACAAGAAAAATTTTAGGCACTATTTACAGAACTCACAAGAATAATCTTGACCAGGAATATTTGGAAAGAATGACAGTAATCAACTATGCATAGATTAAGAAATTTTAAAAGGTTAAGGCTGCTGAACAAAATACTTAGAAGTATATGCCTGTGGTTGAATTCTGAGGATCTTATTTAGCTCCCTAATGATGTCTGGCCAACAGTTCCCCCTCATGTTAGTGGAAAGCATCCTGCACTTCTGAAAACTGCAATACTTATTAAACTGCCTGAATAAGGTGTTTGGTTAGGCAGAGGGCACACTGAAGGGAGGGGGTAACCCTCCATATCCTGACATTTGCACACACACTTTCAGTGTAGTTGGTCTGCTCCTGTGCACAGCTGATGCTACTTTTTCTGTGGGTAGCACAGAAACAGCTTTTGCTCTTACAGGGTATTCAGTGGCACACACAGATTGTCTCTGCTTCCAAGCTTTTCACTATTTTAATTTTATTTAAATGTGTAGATCAACCTAAGCTGATACATTAAAAACACAAACCAAAGCATGATGGTTTATTTGAATGTAGTGGATTTTGATTGTAGTTAGTTGATTTTGCATAATCACTGTCAAACTTAGAAAACAAACTTCAAATTTCTGTAAAAAATGTAAATTATGTTATGTTATTTATTTATTTATTTAGAAGAGTATTTTACTTACTATGCCATGTTTGCTTAATATTTAAGGTCAGAACAGTCACAATAGAATTAAATCACTCTTCTGAATGAAGTCATGCTCATCCAGTGATTTATAAAAATGGATTAGATCTTAAAAATCAATCATTACAAATGAAAGAATTCCAGGCAACATCCCACCTGGAATTAATATCTAATTAAGTCCTACAATCTCAAAAGGAAAAAAAAAACTTCTTTAGTAACTTATGCACTGTATCTGGCATTTTCAACTTTTCTTATATAGAAGCTCTTATATAGTAGCTGTCACTCATGATGTATACTTTTGCTTCAGTGTCAGCTTTCAAATTCATGTTACACTGGGTATCTCTTTAAAATAATAATTAGCCACTCCTAACCTTCTGATCCGTCTTTAAAAGCTTGTACTAAAATCAATTTTCCTATAGAAGTTTGATCCAGAAGTTCTTAAAAATACCTGGAAAAATAAGTTGTTCTGCTAGTGGCTTAGAGCATAAATAAATAAAAATATAAAAAGTGGACATTCGTCTCTCTTTCTTGTTTTTTTTGTATGATCTTGATTTTTTCTTGAAGTGTTAGAATGCTGTCTGCTATCCTCTCCTTAAACAACATTTCTCTAATGGGATTTTGCAGGGCTGCTACACAACAGCTGCATTCCCAACATACAAAGAGTTTTCTCCCTGTGAAATCTTCCTTGGTACAAGGCCCAGGGGTGAAGCCTCACTGTAGTGAAATATGTGTCCCAATGATCATGACAGAGTCAGCATTTTGTAAAGAAAGTACATTTGTAAGAGATATGAAGTTCCCCTAGGGGTAGAGTGCCATGAAAGTAGAAACTCAGTTACTGTAGTCAGACAAGCATTTCTTTATGCTTAGAAAAATAAAATAAAATAAAATAAAATAAAATAAAATAACTTTATAAGTAAATGTAATAAGCTCTGTCTAATATTGGGTGTTTTTTTGACAATCTGCAATAAAATGCCCATCGGGCCAGTTTCCTCTTCCCCTTAAGGAATTTCTTTTTCCTTATTTCTTTTTGACTTTGAAAAAGGGTAAGAAGTTTTTTTTTAAATGACTGGTTGCAGATTAAAATTAACACCGTACATTTCAATTATTATCAGTTCATCAGGGAGCCAAAAGAATTGGTATCTTTTTAATTAAAATATTTTTATCAGATAACCTAAGCCTCTAAGGCCATATATTTGATTTTAATTAAAAAAAAATTCTGCTTGTGATCATTGTTCAGAATTAATATACCAAATAAAATATGGGAAGAAAGGAGGTAAAAGGAGGTTATATAGTGTTACCTGATAAAAGGAGACAGTAATATTTAAAATGAGGTAAGTGTTACACCGATTTATGATGTATTTTATCTTCTAGAGAAACCCTAGTTTATCGTAGTGTCATGCAGTTCGAAACGTCAGCTGTATATCTTTCTGCTTTTGAATGTAACTCTAGGTTGAAAGGAAAAGGTTTGCAGTGACCTGATGTATAAGCAGATCAAAAGCTTGGCATTTTTTCTGGGATAATTCACTTTGATATTGAAACTTTTTTGTTGTCATAAATACATAAATATTATAAATATCTTATAAATATCTTGAAAGAATATTAATTAATAACACTTAACGTGACTCTCATCTTCATGGTGCTGTACAAACATCTATTAATCAGAAAGGATGAAAATGTTCCTTTTGTTTTTGTCCCCACTCAATTTATCCTGTAAACATCCTCATCCCTAACCCAGTAAGCACCAGAATTTGTATTTTTTCTTTGTTTCAAAACCAAAACAAAATATCTTCATTCATACTGTGCTTTCCTTTGTATCCATAACATAGCTGTATCAGGAGCCTTGCCAGTACAAAAAACATTAAATTGATCTAGTTTGTCAGATAACAGGGCCAAGCAAATCAGCCTCTAAACCCCACACTTAGTCTAATCACTCAAAAGCAAAGTAGCAGCCCAGCAGCAGACTGTCACCCGTGTGTTACAGCTGGGGAACGCAGTGGGGAAAGCAGAGGTGGCACTTGGCACCCGCTCCATGCTGTGAACGAGATGGAAATGTTTTGGCTTTTAAGGGCAGTATTGAATGTTGCCTAATAAATTTTTTTAACTAAAATTATATGCCAACCCAGATTCAAGAGCTGCTGTGACTGAAGGAGGAAAGATGTCACCAACCTGCAGATAAGCAGTATTTAGCTTCTTTCAAGGTAGCAGTTCCTGCCTCCCACTGACTACCAAATACTGAAGAAGCAATGAAATGTCATTCCTTGGTAAATGCTCACTAAATATGCTGTTAGTTCTCATCTCCTAGGATGATACCAGTCAACCATTTACCATTCAAAATCACAAAAATCATGGATTTCTGGTCCTAATGCTTGAGGGAATTTATCCATCCCATTTCTCTGTGTATACCCATATATCCAGTGGAGACTATATTTCAATTTTTTTCATAGATCTAGTAGTATACACACATTTGGAAGAAATTAGCTGAAGAAAAAACAATGATCTTCACTTGTACTGTCAGTGGGTTATTTTGCTCTTTGTAAGCTAAGCCAGTCCCCCTGAGTACCATTGTTTATTTCCATTTACAGAAATTTCTAGGATAATGCGTAGTGTAGTCTAAGGATTATAGCAGCCTGACACAATTGTCAGCACACTTTATTAAAAATTGCCAGCCTAAAGTCTCATGATCTTCTACTTTTCATTTTAAGAAAACCACTTTTGGTCTAGGTTAGAGTATATTTATTCATTACACTGTTCATTTTTTAGCTCTCATAGCTTGTTCCCAGAGCAAATGGGATAATAGCTATTTTAATCTATAAACCATTAGCATATTTGCCTCATGAGACTTTGGGGTCTGGGCTGTACACTTTAGTGTTAACTTCTCGAATGTAACTACAAGAAAAGAAATCATTGTTAAAACAGAAGAATTTGTTTTATTTTCACTCTTAAAAAAACACAAAAACAAAACCAACTAAACAAAAAAGCCAAACACCAAAAAAAACCAACCCCAAAAAACCCCGACAACAACAATAAAACCCTAACAAATTCTTCCAATTAAGGAAAAGAAGAAACTTGCATAAATCTGCCAGGGACCTCAGCTCACAATTTAAGCTCATCATGGTGAATAAGGAATTAATAAATAACTGTTGAGCACTCACATATATTCTGAGGATTTAAATTAACCTAATTTAGACATCAGGGTTATATTTATGCATATGCAATCCCTTAGCTTCTCATTTCATCAACTTGTTGGATCTATTGGTCCCATTCCAGATCAGTCAAATACAAAAGGAGAGTCTCCTATCAGCTTGGGGTGCTTTGGGTTTGGACTCTTGAAGAAAATAAATCTTGAAGACATTTTCAGATTTTCTCTTGGACAGACTTAGGTACATAGGGAATTTGGAACAAATTTATAGATGCCACTTGAGGCTTTACTTTTTGTCTGTTATTCTTCCACTGAATGGCTTTCAGGTTATCATCTGAATCATTTATACACACACCCAGGCAGATGCACATACATGGATACACACAAATGTGTACAGCATGAAGACTTACATAGAAAATTAAGCATATGCTTTTCTGATTCCATTTCATGATTCTGAAAAGGGGAAAAAAAAATTCTGCTTTCTTTCAAAGCTTCCCAGGACAAAAAAATTCTTGAAAGATCCAAATCAGAGCAGTGACCAAGTTCATTACTGAACTTACAATGAAACAGAAGGTATCCCTTGAGTCTCCCTTTAGTGGTTCTGTGTTAGAGAAGCATCTCTTTGTTTGCTGTTCACTAAGTTGCTATCAAGCTAAAAACTGTATAGGAATTTTCAATATTCAATGTTGCACCAGCAACAGTTTACAGCTTATTAAAATTATTAATAAAACAAAGGAACAATACAATATGTGTTAGTACAGGACCCAAATTACTGTATCTTTCCCTTTCTTTTCTTCTTCCAGAGAGAAACATGATGCTTTTCTGAAACACTGTGCTGCCCTGGTGAAAAAAAAAAGGGGAACAAATGCATCAACAGGATCTCACTTTTCCCTTGTTCACTCTCTTAGCAAACTGACCCTGGAGTTTTGGCAGCTGAGGTATATGGGGAGGAAGTTTTCAGACAAACCCCTCTTTTGACAACAGGAGTTGGGTGGAAGACAAACTTGCAGGCCAAATTGGTCCTTCATAATTGGCCTGGGTATACAAATTTAAAGGGACTCCAACATGCGCATTAAAGACACTCTGAATCACCAGGGACAAGGATAATTCACCTCCGCACAATTCCGAAAGGAGAATTTTGACTGACTTTTACGTTTTGCTGTAACACACTCTTTCTCTTGTGTTTTTTTACTTTTCATTTATTCATAGCATCCTCCAAACCAAAAAAACCCCACAAGCCTCAGACACTTAGCACAACGGTAGCTGTCGTCAGCCCCAACACTTTACCACCTGTGCTTTACAGAAGGAGAACCTGGAGCACAGAGTCTGCCATTTACCACAGTCAAATGAGCAAGTAAGAGACCTAAAAATAAAGCTTATTCTCAAGCCTCCTATAACCAGCTGCCAGGGCTCTAGGTGCAGATCTATATTTTTCCAGTCACACACCATGCCCTTAGAATCTGAGGGCAGCAAAGAGCCTTTCTCATTTAAATCAATTGCAATTCCAAGAAAGAGAATCTTTGACTTGTTTGCTATGCTTCCCTTGACATACTGCCTCCAGGGCAATGTTCAAAATGACCTTACATAACAGTTTACATTCATAATCCATCACTGCAGAGGGAAATCAAAACAACAGGCTCTTTCCCGCTTCATTATGAAGGGCTGCTCTTGTTTTATGTTGTGTCCTTGGGAAGGAACCAGTGATGAAGTCAGATTAGAACTACAAAAAACACAGAACACCCACACCCCCAAAAAATAACCCTTGTACAGTGTGCATTTGCAAATTAATTACACCTTGGCAATGTGCATTTACAAAGTAGTTGCAAAAATCAAGTGGCTGAAAAATTAATAAAACAACTTTTCTTCATAACTCAAAGGCCTCATAATGCTTGTTTGTCAGGTGACAAATCTCACCGAAA
Source organism: Corvus cornix cornix (assembly GCF_000738735.6). Taxonomy (NCBI): domain Eukaryota; kingdom Metazoa; phylum Chordata; class Aves; order Passeriformes; family Corvidae; genus Corvus; species Corvus cornix. Next base: position 36,656,525 of record NC_046334.1, on the reverse strand, counting down.
TATCTCAAGTAACACTTTTAGAAGATTCTAAATATTAATGTATGCACACATTATGCCCTTTTTTAATATCAAAATTACATTCTTTTTTAGCAAAGACTACATTTAATACAGATTTCTTTTCCCTTCCAAATTTTTCTTCACCTGTCAGTACAATATTCCAGAATCTTGCAAAACAATGTTATTACTTACCAGAACAGAAGAAATCTCACCATCTCTTAACTTGAGGCTGACAATGAAAGCCCCCTTCATTTTACTTGTCAGTCCAATTAAAAAAAAACATTCTTACCCCAAAAAGTGAGTGAATAAACAAACATGACACAGCAGGTTTAGAGATAAAAAGTCAATGAATTGATAAAAACCTTGAATTCTGTAGTATTTTTACTATCACCAGATCTAAAACAGTTTTGCTAAACAGCTCCCCTTCTTTGGTAAGAGAAACAGGGATGGAAGCTGTACAATTACTTTCAGTGCTTCTTGATAAATAGCAAAATACCTCAGTGGAAATGTTCAACTTCTCTATGATTAAAAAACAAACCTTTAATGTAGTTTTTGTTTACTGTGTCATAAGTGCAGCGTTGGAAGTTGTTGCCAAAGAATCATTGGAACAGGCATCACTAAGGCAGTGTCAGCCAGCCAGCTCTTTGAAAATGATTCAGTTCCTCTAGTCTTATGACTAAAATAATATGCAGTGGCTCCAGCTCGAAGCCTGGTTAATACATCTGTCCAGAACACATAATTACTTGGTCATAACATTCCCCCGGCCACCAGCCAACAAACCAATCAGCATTTCTTCTTAACTCACTAGAATTTTTGCTGTGTCAAACTGTTTGATCTCTAGGTAGTAAAAATGCAAAAAATTGAAGGACACTGCACTGGTACGTTTTAATTTAACATAGTTTCTCATGGAAATTAAATCTGAAGAGAAACATGTTTTTGTTGACATTGCTAGAGTTGAGAATTTTATTCTGCTTCAGGAATTATATTGACATATTTATCTTGCAGCTTTTTTCTTATCTCTTCACCAGCTAAGATTCTGAAATGTAATCTCACTTTCATTAACTACTTTCACAAAAAATCTCACATTTATGAGAGAGTTAAATTATACCAGCAAATTTAACAGGCTATGTGTGAAACTATCAAGTTATCAACTATGCTTGATTGTGTACATTGTGCATGGAAATTAAACTGAAAGAGGTGAAAAACAGTCTGGATTTACACAGATACTGCTATCCACAGTTCTCTAAGCTTTATTTGTAAGTGCATGTGTTTAATTTTCTGAAGCTTAATTTTGTAAACTCTGATCCAATTCCTGAGGCACTGTGTACCTATAAAAGCTTTATATTTACTTCACCAGGACACACGATCAGAACAGTAGTGTTATATTTGCTTCCTGTATCATGTGCCAAACCCACACTCAGGAAGGCACTCCATGCACATTTCAGAGTAATTCAACCTCTTCTCTGTGCAGATATGGTATTTCTAAAGTAACAAAATTAATTGCTACATTTTCTACAGTGAAAAACTTAGGGATCACACTCAAACCTGCAGCCTTAAAGAAACTGCATCATTTCCAAGTTCATACTATATTTATTGGCTTAAGTGCTGTAGTTTCACACAGTATCCTTTTTTTTAACAGTGTCTATAGATAAAGAAACACCTTTACCTCATGGCCAATACTTAGACTAAAACACACTACAAGAATACAAATAAAGAACAAGGCACTTTCCCTGTCCACATGGACTGTTAGTCATTTGTTCTAGCAAATAAGAAAAAACCCAATTTCCCTAGTTTCCTTCACAACATTTTACAAGAGCCACACCAGACCAGTTACATTTTTTATGTTAAGAGTAGTGCATGGGAGAGGACAGTAAGGTTGCCCAGTTCATCCAAAATGGAAGTCTGGAAGGAAGATGAAGCTCTCATCTGAATTCTGTTATAGGTTTTCTCCCCCTAGATCACAGAAGGAGGAGGAACTGGGAGAATCCCGCTTTCAAAAGGAATTTGGATGTTGTTGGAGTTGATTTTGAGAGAAACTCAGTTGCTTTCCTGTCACAGGCTTTGCTGTTTATTTCCTATTGGTATCAAATCTCAGATTCAGCACCTTGTCTGTGCAAAAGTGGAATTTGAAACACCCAAACAGCATATTCTGAATTCTTGGCCTAGTACAATACAGGGATAGTTAAATATTTCAAAGGTCTATACATCTATTCTGTGAGTGTTAATAATAGTATCATACATTTTAACATTAGCAAAGATTGTATGCATTTAGATTGTATGCATTTAGATTGTATGCATTTAGCGAATCTGTGACAGAACTGAAAAACGGTTAATTATAACCAAAGGATGCCAAGGAATGGTGGGGTTCTTATCATGTGTATCAGCTTCTACTTGAAATCACCCTTACTTTCCTGAGTATAAACATGCAAACTATTATAAGTAAAAGCAAAGCTAGCTCTTCAAAACATTTTGAGCAAAATGAGAAAATATTTTATAACCTTTGTGCTCCGGAGGACACTTAGAAAATATAGAGACTGGTGGTTTAAGTTTAGAAATGCCACAATAATATTGCCTGAATTCATGTGATCAACCCACATCAGTTGCCTCTTCATACAAGTGCACTTTTATCCAGCTTTAATTCTATGATCCTGCATTCGATTTTCAACAAGGTTTCTGTATTATTTGGTGAAATCATAATACTGCATTTTTTATGTGTTCTGCATTTATTGTATCTTTAACCATTACACAGAGACATGTTATGCAGCCCTGCTTTGAATACAAAGCTACGAACTTCATGTACTTATACCAGCTTCCACCTTCCTCCCTCACATCCAGCTTAATGGAGTACTTTGCAGATTTATTTTCATGCTACCTTACTATTAAGACCCATGAAATCACTGGTATTTTTATCCTCATAAAGAAACAAAATATTCATCAGGAGAAATCATAAATTTGTAAGACAATCTTAACATACATAGTACTGTGAAAAGTTTGACTGTATACATAGGAACTCAAAGTCAGCACTGAACAGTTTCAGCAGTAGTATTAAGGTTCAAAAAGTAGTATTGAAGGCTGGGAAAAAGGCCACAGGTTGTTCATATTAGTTAAAATAAGAAATGATGAATATAAAATAAATACCTGAATGAGAATACTAGCATTTGTATGCTTTGCTGTTTCCCTCATCTACAGAAGTGAAAACAGTCAAAAATTCTCGTGTGTCCCCTAAACATACCTTGGCCATATTTACATAGACAATGGCTAGATACAGTTTTTTTCCTGAAATTTTTGTTGCTTCTCACAGTATCATAAAATTTCAACAAATCTCACCTTGCTAAAACACCAGCTAAACACAGGTACCCAGGTATCTGTTACCCTCTCCACTAGCAGTGAGGAGAGGCGCCTGGAATACAAATTCCCCTCTGGAGATGCCTTTCTACCAGTTGTGAAGTTAAAGCTAACACGACTGAGGTGAGGTGAAGGTAACTGTCTCAGATAAGGTTACTTCAAACGAGGGACTCAATTTCCTTCCTTATGGGGTGCTGGGGTGCATCCAGACCAACGTTGCACAGGATGCTTTGCTGAAGCATGACAACCACAGCAATCTCCCATCTCTCTTTCCTCTGCTGCCACTCTTTCCAAAGGCAATATTTATCCTTCTGTTCAGAAATGAAAATGAAAGCTGGTGTGTGACAAAATGTACAGTGTGATGCAAAGCATTTCATGTCATAGCAAAACCAGCTCAAAGCCAGCAAGCCAGTGATGATATCATTCATAGACAACAGTTAATTTGGAAAGTGGAAAGGAGAAGCCAATATCGCTAGTGTGATGTGATTTTGTACTGAAAAGCCCTCGCAGAAATGCACACGTGCACAGGAATGGAATTGAAAGCACTTGGTTTGGGGACTGAGCACTAGAAAATGTACAGCTGGGAACAACTTTCCGTTGGTTGGTAGATGAGATAATTCGCTTTATTCTTTAACTTGCTATTGAACATCTATTAGCATTTCCTGATTTTTGCAGTCTTAAGCAGCAAACTGGATACTAACAGAGTGCTTTTTTTCCTCCTGGAATATGCATATTTTCTAAAACATTTATCATGATTTACTCTGGTAAAAAAGAAAAATCTTAAATTACTATTAAATACACCTTTGACTGAATCCAGGCTACAATGTAATAAGCAACTATGTATTCTGGATGAACTCTAAAGGGCTTCTTACAGTTATATATTCATCCCTTCATCAAGACAATCCACTGTACTTCAGGCAGTATACACATATTGCAGTCTGTGTATATAGATGCTGTATATATTACTGCTTCCTTAAAATAACAAGCAGAGTCATGAAAAAATATTAAGAATAAAGATGAAAGACATAACTGCTTAGTTTGGAAATTAAACATAAATTAAGGTAGAAGAAATTCTCATTATTTACTTAGGGCCTGATCCAAAGCTCTTTAAAGTCAGTGGAAAGAACATCAACTGCACAAGGATTTAAAATGTGACACTACAGTTGAATGCTTTGAAAAAATGTCTGGGAAAGCAGCACCAAGAAAAAGCCTGCTTAGAAGTGGGGAGGGAAAGGGCTTCCTGGATTACTTTACACCATTTTTACCTGTGGGACAGTCTTGATCTCAGCTTACAAGGATGTGCATTGCTTTATTTCATCTGTGCAAGAATGAAGTTTGCTCCAACTTCGTGGCACTGGATCAAGCGTAAGAAAGGGCTAGAGCAGGAAATAAAATACCTTGGGTGATAGTCACACAAGCACTGCAACTAGGGGAGGACACCTCAGAGCAACTATGTCTGTGACCTCTAGTGAGGCAGAGACAGAGTCTCAGCCCATCCTGAAGCTCAGGGCAGCAATCCGTGCACCACAGCTTTGGGAGCACCGCTGACACACCGCGCGTTTCTGGAGGCCCACACTGCTGAAACCAATGGAGATCAAAGAAATTAGCAACCAAACAAAAGTCACTGCTTCTCAGGATTTCCAGCATTCTCACCATTACTATCTAACATATCCACTGATACTAAACAGTGTATCCAAAGTATAGGATAAGACTTTTGAGTTTGGTTTTTCCTCCCAATGAAATTTGGTTTTCTGGCTCTTTTGCTTTTCTGTCTTTTTGCTCTTATGTCTGTCCTTTGGGAATTTTAACTAAAGGGTGAGTTCTCTCCACTAACAAGTCCATCCATTATTCTGACTGGATATTAAGTTATTGTTAAATTTAGCACACCACAGACACCATGGAGCACCTACACAGAGCACTCCTATTGACATTTTAATATGTTGGAAAGCATAGAGCTTTCCATTTGAGTTTCAGGACAGAGAAAATCTGAGTTGAATGTGTGTAACACACTTGAATGTTAAGTCTCCAAGAATGCACAAAATTATAGGATGGGGAAAGGTTTTCATATACTTTTTCCTATTCCACATCTACAAGAATGTGAAAGTCAGTGCTGAATAGTGCATAAAAAGATTCCCTCAAAGCTTTCTTCTCATTCACTATTATATTATTTGCTCCATGACTATTGCAGTACATAGCAATCAAACTAATAAAACTTACAGTTCAGTGAGATCTTGTATAGTATGTAGTCTTGGTCCTATATTTCCATCAACAGAAAATATGACAAAAATAGTAGTATAGAGACCATTGATTGAAAAAGTCTGGTTCTGTATAATTGACAAAGAATCACAGAATTAAATCATTAATAAAATTTACTTTATTTTATAAAATTATGATACTAAACTTTACCTGCTCTGTTTTGGTTGTAAGTCATCCAAGGAAAAAATAAAGAACGAATTTAGTGTTTGCTTGTAAAATCACTGGAAACAGAAACCTGAGCCAACTGAAGTTTAACAGTAAAGAAACTTCCTCACCACCACATTGCTACTGTTTAATTGTTTATTGCTTTGAAAATGTAGTCCCAATAGTAACATTAAAATCTGGTTCTAGGCCAACCCAGGCACATAAGGTAGAGCTGGAAATGATCCAGTTAGTTTACAGCATCTCATTTTGCAGTGTCAAAGCAGCAAAAGTTTCCTTTAGATTCAAGGACATCATAATACCTTGTTTAAATTAAATGCTGAAAATATAAACAGACTTAGATAATTTTTTCTCTTTTTTTTTTTTTATGTTTAGACTCATCATAGTGGAAACAGCTTGCGATATATGGACAAAACTAAACAGACACGGTTATATTATTCTGGGAAACCAAACTCTTACCTTCAAAAACCTGTGTCCCCCCTGCTGAGTCAGTTGAGAAGTTCAGCTGATTAAACTTCAGCAACCAAATTTAAAGAAAAACTTCCAAAAAAATGTCAGCAATGCAAAACAGGTGTGGGGAAACCAACATTCACATAAAGAGCAATTTTCACAGGAAATGTTGGCTGTTTGACTGCCAATTCTATTTATGGCATCTTCAGGTTTCTCCCTGTTCCATTCGTACTAGAAGTACCCAGATTAGTGTTCGGTTGCCTAAATCAACTCCATGCCTTTTTGGAATGTTGTAAAGCAGTCTCCTAGGAGACAGCTGTGACATTTCTCTCAGCTCTTGGTCTCATAATTCTAGTTACAAACAGAGATGATGTTCCTTGACTCTGGTAACAATTTCTTCCCCAAAATGCTGATATTACCACTTCCACCATTTTCACATCAGTGCCTCAGAGCATGGTGGCTTGTACACTGTATGAAGAGAGTAAGCCATTCTTTGAACATCTATTCTGCTTCCAAGTTAAACAATGTGTTTAGGAGTTCTTCGTGTAATATCACGTTCTGCAGCGTATTTCATTCAACGTATATTCTGGCAGACATTCCTCAATACTTTGCACTGAGCTATGGCTTCAGTTATTCTCGGAGAGCTTCTCTATTCAGCTCCTAACCCTTCCCATCCTCCCTAGGAAAAATAATGCCAACACAATACCAAAATAAACCCGCAATCAGTCCACAGAAAGATTAGTCTCTTTCCTGAGCCATTGTCACACAGCTGAGAGTCTGGCCAGTGCACTCCTGGGAGAGGGCAGTGCCATCCCTCGAAGGTGAGTCTGCATTAAAAGTTGGGCCAGAGGAACTCAGCCAGACTCCCAGAGCAATGCACACAGAGGAGCACGAGCAGTACTGCCAGTAGCCGTGCTCTGCCCTGCAGCGACGATCACCGCTTGCATCTCACCCAGCACCGCGTGTACGTGAGGCAGGCAAAGGCTCCTACCTCATATCTGTGTCCCTGAACGAGTTATTATGCAGCCTTATCCAAAGCAGTGAGACTATTTCTATTTTATGTCTTAAATTTGGTACTGCACTCCTCTTCTCTGTCAACCTGTCTCCTAGCTTGCAGTCTGTGAAGAGAAAGAGTGCATTCTTTTGTAGAAGCCTAGCACTTTTTTATAATAATTACTAAACTACAAGACAATATTATACTTATTTTTAGGCCATATTATATTCTGTGAAAGAACTTTAGCTTTTTCTTAATGGCATTACTAGAAACATGACAGTACATTAAATGGAATGTAAATATATGCAATTTTTTACCCATTCTTTTTAAACCATAATGTTCTGAATTATCTCAAACTGCTTTCCAAATTGACCTATAAATAACATGGCTTAGCTAAAACCACAGAAGAAACTCCTGTACCACAGAATGGATTAGCACAGCTTTCTTTTCCTCATAAAATGTGTTTGTTCTGTACTCTCAGCAAAATACTGTATTTCACAGTACTGGGCTTTTAAGAATACATTAGCAAAGACTCAATCTCTGTCTTCCAGCCAAAAAGCCCTCCAAGCCATTTAGAAGGTAGTATTGTATTTTTCCTTGGTTAACACAGTATTTAGGGAGAGTATTATTCAAAAGGTGTCAAGTAGGAGCAAATGTCTCTTTCTTCAGGTCCCAGGAGATTGTGATGGCATTAAGAGAAATTTAACATTTCAAACTGCTCCGTTAAAATCAATTCCTATAAACATGTACTTGGGATTATAAGTGTAGAGAAACCACTCAGAACAGAACACAGGAAAGGACTGACAGAAGGAGTCTTCACAGCACCTGCTGACTTTACAGAATACCAAGTTAAAGATTCAGGGATAAAGAAGGGCAAAAGAATCACAGTATATTGTGGTATATCAGGCATTGCAGTACCTGCTGGATGCAGAGTATTGTTGCTTTAAAGCAAAAATAATGTAATTTTTATTTGGCCGGATAAAGTAACTATCTTTGCAGAGATGCACCCTCATTTTTATTCATGCTTCAAACACACAGACTAAAAATCACAGTCATTCCATTCCTGCACAGACTTCGGTAAAACTGCCCTAGAAAGTTACACAGACTGATTAATAACCATCTCCCACAGCTGCCTTTGGCTGTCCCAAATGGCTTCTCTCCTACTGCAAATGAAGATATTTAAATCTGTGTTAGAGAGGGCCAAGGAGTCACCCAGTACTGATGTGGAGTCCTAAAATTCTTGTTTTCTTTCCTACCTTACATAGGCATAGAGGTGGGAGGCTGAACTGGCCTGCAGTTTTAGGGTTTTGTGGCTTTCTTTTAGTGCACCATCAAATAATTCAGATTAAAAAAAGAAAAAAGAAGAAAATAAAATTTCAGCTGCTCTTATAATATTCTCATTTCCTGGTTGACAGGTACTGAAAAAATCCCCTAAAAATCAGATTTCATACTACTGCTGTGTCATGCACAACACTCCATATCAGAATACAATCCTGTAAAGAGCAAAGACCAAAAATAGTAACTTTCTTTGGATTTAATGTGGAAAGACACCATACTTTATACATCCCAACAAAGTAAAATCTTGGAACAGAGTACATACCTACAACCATGAAATATTGCTGGTCTGGTGACGTGCGTGCTTACCTGTGCCAAGCCTTTGAGTTTGCTACTCATATGGTAACTGGCACAAAAGAGACTTCAAAATTGTTATGAATTTTATTTTATTTATATATGATCCTCATATTTTCCCATTGTTCTCATTTAGAAGATACACCTGTTTGCTTCTGTGTGGGTAGCATGAATCAAAGATGCTGAATGGAGGCTGAAATGGCACAACCGAGTGCTGAGACATGAAAAAAGCATCCTAATATTTAGTCCTGCAAGATTTTGTTCAATCCAGTTTCATCCAATGTCATGCATTTAGGAAGTAATTGAAGTTACACGTGAGCTCAGGGCAATTGTGGTCTAAGGGGAAACGGAATTTTCTGATGCCATATCCTTGTGTAGAAGTTACATTTATCATCCACATTCCCCTTGAGATGCACTGTGTCTTTGAAAACAGAGGAAAGTACATTTATTAATGTTGCTGTAAATAACCTCAGCCATTTTCTTTGCTGTTCTTTAGCAAGGAATCCTATCTTGATACTAAATTTATGCAAACTCTGTAAGGGAAGAAGAGCAGAGTACAGCAGAAACAGTAGAAAGTGCCAAGTTGGAGGAAAACAATTTGAAATTATCTTTCTAGCTTAGCTCAGAAAATCAGAAACATCATTTAAGTCTGAATTTCCTTAACAATATTAAGCAAAGATAAAAAATTGCAAACAAAACCACAGAATGTTAGACAGACTTTCCAAGTTGCTTCCAAAGAAGCATTTGCTAAGCTTGTACACACACTTCTTGCCTGAAAGCTCTTGTGTTTACACAGATCATGACAGTGCACACTCCACACATAACAGGAGCTAATTTTTCATTTTAAGCAGCCAGCACACAAGATAGAACTCCAAAATGACAAGTTCATGTAGGGTTTTTGGTTGGTTTTTTGTTTGGTTAGTTTTGGGTGGGGTTTTGTTTTTTGTTTTTGGGTTTTTTTGTTGGGAGTTCTTTTTTGGGTGGGGGGAGTGGTTTTTTGGGGTTTGAGGAGGTATTTTTGTAACAAGAGAAGACATACCATTGAACCAAATATTTCTCACATGAAGAAAAGACAACCATGAGGAAGAGTTGGCCAGGGAGGTCAATAAGGCTCTTTCAACCTCATTAAAGTCAGGCGCAGTTCACCCAAGATCTTAATGCTGAAGTGGTGTTCTAGAATAAGTATGATGCACAGGACAACAGACAAACATGATTTCAAGGATGTAAAAACAAATTAAATCCTGAATATGCTATTTTATGAAAGAACTCATCATGTTATTTAAAAGTTTGGTACATAAATTGATTTTAATATCATAATTTACTATGGAAATTAGAATTATGATTGAAGAGTTGTGAAGGAAACACACTGTAATTCTATGAGGAAGCAGACATAAAATTTGCCCCATCTATCTGCTTTCATGGGGGTCTCAGCTATTTTTTAGTAAATATGCTGTTTGGCCATCTGATCAAATAATTCTTTTTTTTACTGTAAATAGAAACTTATCTCTAGTTAAGACAGTCTCTCCCCTTTTTTTTGGTCCTCCTTTAAATTCTTTTTTTAGTCCCCAAAGATTAGGACTGGTTTCAGTCCAACCTTATGAGAATCCTTTCATGTTACTCGTACTTGTGTGCAGTAATTACATAAAGATTTTCTTAAACCTTAACCACTGAAGAATTAAGAGCAGCTTCTCCATGATGGAGGTCAGTCAGCTGTTCCTCCAGACCACTTTCTAGTGTCTTTTAACCTTGTGTCATTTGGACTTCCCTCTCCAAACAGATACATTTCAGTAAGTGGCTCATTAGCATCACACAGGAGAAGAATCCTTATTTTTTTCCTTTTAAAACCACCATATCCTTAGCTATCTATCTCTGGTGTTTGTACTGATATTACAGCCACTTCAGTAAATTGAAGCTCTTCCACAGATCTCTACTCCAAATCAGCGCCAGCCTCAATTCTTTGGCTGAGGCAAATGCCAGACGTTGTTTATACAGTGGTAATCAACATGGTAAATTTAGAATATACCAGAATAAATTATGATAAATTTGCTGCCTCAGGATAAAGATAACATACGGGTAGAGTCAGTGGTTATCTCTTTAAAAAAGGGGAAATTGATGAACAGACATTTTTTTTCCTTCCAGGCTATCAGAATAAATGGGTTTTTTTCCCCTCTGGGATCTGTAGAAAAAGAAGATGGGACATGTGGATCTCATGAACTCTGATGCTAAATACAGCTACAACTTTTGAAAAACTCTGTTCCCTATATTTCAAGTTGAACTCCATATTCGTTCCTTAGCATTAAGGGTTGCTTTCTTTCTTTCTTTCTTGTTTTTCCCCTGTCATCTCTCCAGAGGTCAGGAAACGAACTGTGTGTCATCAGAGAGCAAAGCAGTATAGAACCCAGGGGGCCTGATAGCAGTGGTGTTTTTTTTCCCCACCTCAGCAGCTTGACTTGCTGTTCCCAGAGCGGGTTTCAGAATCATCAACCAGTGAAAAATCAGGGATGGTGTTGGTTTGGGGGGGTTTTGGTGTGTTTTTTTTTTAACCTAAGAATATTTATTAAAAACAAATAATCAGTAACACATCTCTTCACTGAGTGTGGGATTTCACTTCACTTTCTTTCTAAAGCTTGGTTCTTGAGAGCCTTTTTTAGCAAAGTTTATTTACCTGGAGATGAGTTTCCAGAAAATATACGTTCCAAATGCAAGCTATCATTAGAATAGACTGAAATTTCTCTCTCTGCTAAATACTTGCACTGGGCCCAAAATTTGGGGAAGGAAAAACACATTCTTGTGCCTAGCATGTAACTTTGGCAAATCATCTGGGTAATGAAGGCAATTAGGATCTAACTAAATCCTAATTTACTTGTGAAGCATGGCACTCCTCTGCAGTAGATATTAGCTGTCTGTATTAGGATATTTGTGTAAGTAAAACACCTCAGCTAGAATCCACACACAGCGAGCGTACAGTCAGTCCTTTGTTAAACCAGCAGGCAGAGTCGCATTTCTTCAATTTCATTTTCCACCTCTGCCTTTCAACTTCACCAAACTTTAAGTATGTGTTTAAGTCCAACAGGCTTTAATAGGATTTAAACACATGCTTTGCCTCACTAAGGAGGAAAGGGGTTACTCATGTGCCTGCTCAGATTATGCACTTTGCTGGATGGGTGACTTCATGTCCTTCTACATCAGTATTTAGAGAAGATGTGGTGGAGGCCTGAAGCCTGGTAACATTTATTTGTCCATTCTCTCGGTCATGGTGAGGACAATGAACAGATCTCACAATGGTGAGGCAGCAGACCTTCATCTTCCTCTTGATACATTTTTTGAGCAGGGACTATCCCAGGCAGAACCCCATGAACTACAAAAACACTGTGTTCCCTAGAGCTACCTAAAAGATAAACTGCACACTGCCAACTGATAGCACAGGCATCTTAGAAGCTGCTATAGTGTTAATTTTAATTTCCCGAATGATAGCAGAAGAGCAAAATTCCATCATCATGCCTATTTGTGTTAAGTAAAATAGTCTTTCCCATTTTCCAGAATATCCTAAGCCATTAAGAAAATATTTGCAGAACACAACATGGTATGGTTACGGTACCAGGGGGTTTCTGCTGAGGACTGCAGAGGACCCAGTCATACTGCTGTGCAGAGAAGCACAACTCCTGAACTTGCCTGAGTTCACCGCAGAGGGCTGCAGTGCTGACCATCTGCACCCATTGCAGCCCAGAGACGCAGAAAAACCCATCATCAATCACTGAGCCTGTTGGAGAGCAACTAGAAGCACTTACTTCTCTGTATCAGACTTTTCAAACTTTTCCCACATGCCTCGTTCTCTTTTTTGCTCACTCGCTGCAGACACACAGAACATCATAACGTTTCAGAAAGATATTTACAATCTCAGGCATCCAAGTGACCAGCATTTCCCTGTGACCTTCTCACCCCATCAGTGAGCTGTCGAGCTTTTCTATGTTATGTCCTTACAGAAATTTTTCTTAGGCTTCTGTTGCTTAAACAGAGCCATTCCAATGCTTGCACATGGAAAGTTTACATTTGTCTGGAGTGTGACTGCTCTGTGGGAGAAGAATAGCAGTTACCTGGCACAAGTGCCTAACCCTGTAAACCACAGTTTAATCTGGCAGCACAGAGCACTTGGGAAAAACAGCACATGACTGAGCTGTAACAATAACTTCACATATCCATTGATTCCCGTCTTTAACCAGGAAAATTTTTCAGTTGGCTACTACCACTCCTAAAATTAAGGTATTTTTACTTTTCACCATATTGAAACACAACAGATGAATTTAAACATACAACTTGATAAAGTCTTTTTCTTGTGTTAATCAAGAAAAAATACCATTGCATTTGGAAGATGTGTTTCCCACTTAAAAAATCCAAAAAACTAAAACAAAACAAGAAAAAAACCCCAAAAACAACCAACCAAAAAAAATCCCAGAGTTTAAATTTACTCAGAAAAATGGCTGAAATATGATATAAACAAACCACTTAAAGTGTGCTTCAAAGATAGCTATTGCATTAGCATATCCAGGACATTCAGCAGAAAAAAATGTCTCTGGAGATAATTAAAAAAAAAAAGACGCAATATGCAAAAATCTAATATTAAATTGATCTTCTTACTATATCCTATAGGAGTGATGAACTTTGAAACACTTGAAGAAATAATGCAAGAGAACACTGAAAATTTTCCCTGTGAACCGGGAATTTTGACTACCTTTTCCTGATTGAAATGTTTGTGTATATACATATATATCTAGGTAGAGAGATCAATTGCATTTAAGTAAGAAAACTGGAATTGCAACCCCCTGATGGTTCTTACTGGTTCTACTTTCCCTCAGGAATTGCTGGAGATACTACTGTTCCTAGGGACATCAGCTTAGCTACTGTCCTGCAGCTGCCAAGCAAGCATGGGTACAGGATTGGCAGACAGCCCTGATACACTCACTGCAGTGTACTGTCTCTTCCATCAGCTGTGTTCATTTTTTAGGGTAGAATCATTGCAATTGCTCATTCTGCAATTAGAAGTTTCAGTGTGAATAAGCCACACTCAGTTTGAAGAATGACCACTCACATTGGTTTCCTGTTCTATTTTACTGCTTGAAACATGGCAGCGACTCAAAGTCTAAACCCAGTGCGGGGCCTCCTCGTCTTAGCTGAGGTAGATCCTCTTGTGAGAGGACAGGCTGAACCTCCAAGAAGTTTCAGTCTTTCAGAGGGATTTGCAGAGACAAAAGCCAGGTAAGTGCTTTGCTCTTCCTAAATTCCCTCCATAAACAAGCACACGACAGGGAATACAAGTGCTACCGTGGAGCATGCTATTTTATCGGTGGGCAACTGAGGCAGAAGAGTATTTTAAAAGTACCTCTCAAAGTGTTTTAAAAGTGTTGAAAATCTGAGCCTAAGTGAACTGGTCAAGGTTACAGAGGAAGGCTGTGTCTGAATGTGAAAATTAATGCATGTCTCTGAGTTCCATGTCAGGCTCCCAGCAGCCCTTTTCCCAGCCAGTTTGTGCATTAAAAATTTTCAGAAAAGCCTCCATTTTTAGGAAGTCAAAGTTTCAGATGGGCAATTCTTGTGGCTGAAAAACATACCAAGTCCAGGGGAATGAATCATTCACCAGAAAAGGCAAGTTAGCTGCATATTCACACAGTAAAGATAGAATATATATCAAAGCCTTCACACTTTTTTCCATTCTGTAGTTTGCTCCATACTTTTAAAATGTGTTTAAACTGAGTGACCACGTATGCAAAGGAAAACTTTACAAGCAGATAAGTCTTCTAGAGCTGAGTGTCTGCCAAGACAAAAGTGTGTGGTTTATTTTAAAAGGAGGAGTGGTTATCACTCAGAACACACTACTTCTGTTGAAGCAGTGAAGGCAAAAATTAATCCCTGCAATTTTTACTTGTCACTAAAATAGAACTTTCAAGAAATAAAATCACATTTTTTAGCCTATACTGAGATATAAAAAAAAAAAAAAAGAAAAAATTGCAAATTTTATGGAGGAAAGCTTTTAACACAAGAGGAAGCATATTTTGAAATAGTGTTTCATGGAGAAGCGAAACTCTGATACAAGGAGCTCTTACATACAGGTGTTATGTATTATAATCTACATTACAGTACTGTACTATCCACATGAGACCAGGTACAATGAAAAGCTTCTGGACTTCATTCAGGTTTGTGGGTTTCAGCCTAATTTAATTTACAGCAAGTCTTACCTCCATAGACATGAGTACCTCCATTGGCTTCAGGGAAACCTCAGACTTTATAGTGGCATAAGTATGAGGTATCGAGACTCTTACTCATTTCTATTTTAACTCTCAGATGTCACTGTGCAAGGGTGAAAGCCCAGAAAATCTTTTATATTTACCATTATCAAGAAAAAGTAAAGAAGACTGAAGACTTTATATTTCTCACAGTTTATCTCAACATACCAACATGAACTTCTATTTCTTTTTATAAGAGTATGAGTAGGTTTTTCTCCAGAGATAAAAATGTAGCAATTCAACAGCAATCAGCGAGACCTTCAGGAGATTAAAACTCAGGCAAGACAGAATCACATCAAGTCCATATCACCTGTTTCAAACAACAGCAATAACAAAAAGCACATTTGTATAAACCTCTCTTTTTCAGAGTAGTGCTCATTACTAAGTTACTGTATGGTTCTTAATTTATGTCAGCTGGGGGAATATCTTAGTTATTCAAAGAATTTTTTTTTTTTTTAGTCCACATAATGAGGAAATTTAAATTCATGCTTTTTTTTTTTTTTTATGTCTAGAAAGTTTAAAAAATTGCACCTCTCTCTCTCATCAGTTAACAAAAACATTTGCTCCTGTCAACTGAGAAGCTTTCGGGAACAGGAGCTAGTGCGCGGTAGTGCGCAGGGCAGGAGAAGGGCTTGGGAGCCACTAGGTGGCAATAGAAACCCCTCAAATAAACTACTCCTCCTCACTTTTTATGCTATTTGACAGCTATTAATTTCAACTAAGAAAGTGTTAAATCGAAAGGAAGCAAGCAAAATTTCATATTGGTGCTTAAACCACCTACAATTTCAGTACAATTTTCTGTAAAATTAATAGGAAACAAGTGATTTATTGTTGTATTATGCTAATTTCTTCTACTTATCTTCATATTTTCTCCCAAGGTCATTATTTAACATGTCCTGTGGTAGAAAAAATATTTTCAACTATAATTTCAGCATTATTGAAAAGTTTGTGACAATTTCAGTTGTGCTTAATAAATTTTTCTCTCTGCCATCGCCATAGAAGTCAGATGGCTGAAATTATTACTTTTCTGAGTTTGGAAAGCATTAACAGACTTAAACTACTATTGGATTAGCTTCTGATTGTATTAATTTTTTTTTTCTCAAGGTCCAAAATCTTGGTGACCCTTACTGGGGAATTAAGAAGAAAACTAGTCTTCATATTAGTTTTGAAGTTACATTTTAAAAAGTACCGTAAAAGAAGAGGTCATTGCTTTGAATTTAGCACAAGTGTTTCTGTGCTGGAAAGTTCCTTGTTTGTATGTGTGGACCTCACCACTATGCTAAAAATTTCACGGTAGTAACTTTCAAAACTTGTGAGTTAGCAAAACTAAAAGTCACATGTTAATGCTGAGACACATTATAACACAATTAGGAGTGTGGAGTTCAAATTGTAGAAAAATATGAGCACATAAGTTCGGTGTTTCCATTTTCAAAGCCTAGATTTTTCAATTTTAACATCCCTTTAATGTTGCTCTTGTATACAATTTTCAGGATTTGTTTCTGTATGGGCAACAAAACCTACTGCAATGAACTCCTCCTTGCCATTATCATGGTGGTTCAGCTGCTGAGCATTGGAACTGATACCCTAAAGTGCCAGGCCTGCAGGGGCAGGACCAAGTGCTGCTTTGGGTTTGGTGATGGCCACCAGCTCTCTTGATTTAGCCT
Organism: Corvus cornix cornix; assembly: GCF_000738735.6. Lineage (NCBI taxonomy): Eukaryota > Metazoa > Chordata > Aves > Passeriformes > Corvidae > Corvus > Corvus cornix. The sequence goes on along the minus strand of NC_046334.1, from coordinate 36,639,750 downwards.
ACATTTTTTTCCTCCCTGTTTCAAGGAGAAGGGGGGGTATCTGTATATGTAGTGCCCCAAGACAGAAAAAGAAACTGAGAGGAGGCTGATTTGGTTTCTGTCCCTCCAAACCACTTTCTTCCCCAGCTCTCACTCATTCTCCTCTGCTGTGTCTCCCTTCACTGTGCAGCAGAGGGATCTTGGAGTTACCTTACTATGTTAACGTTCCTGGATGCCAGCATTTCTCCAGGGGATTGCCAGACAGGGGAGGGAAAGTGTGATAAAACTAAAATTCACCTTGAATTCAATTCTAGAGGAAAAGAACAGAAAAGTAACTGCTCTTTAGGTACTCCACTGCTGGAGGGTTTTCTTAAATGAGTCTTAACAGACACAACAAATTGTCTCCAAAAAAATAAATGCACTGTGGAAAAAACTCAGACAGCCTGCCAGGAAACATAATTTCTTATAGAAGAAGTTCATCAGAACACAAATACAAATACCCCAGTCAGGGAAATTGGTGTGACAAGCTCAGGTGTCAATTGTGTCAAAATTTCACACATTAATTTAATCCCTAAAAGAGGATAATGGAAAATAAATTATCAACTTTTGAAAAAATTGAGTCCAAATCTGGATTTTGAAAGCTCAGCCTGGTTTCTGTTTAAAATGCCTTTTGTTTCACATAGAAATACATCTTTTTCATTAATATTTTTGCCTAACTGTTTGGAATACTGAGAAGCAAAATTAAACTCTTAGTAAAATAGAAATATATTCACAGACATGCAAATGAACACAGCTTGACATCTGCAGACTCTCCCTTAAAAATGTGACTAAAATACATATGAAGAAAATCTGGTTTAAAATTTGAAACCATTATTTTCCTGTCTGCAAGTGGTACAGAATCATACACTTTTTATTCTTTACCAGAAAAATTAATTCTAGAGAGGCTATGAAGGTGACATAACTGAGTAAGGCATACTTTACATGAATAACAAAAATAGGTTAAGGGATGCAGTAAACACAGGTATAACATTTTATTCCCAAATATTTGAATAAAGTCTGCAGTGTTCAGGGTGTAACTCGTTTTTCTTGTATTCCTCTACATTTATCATTAATAAGCACAATGCAAGAAGACCTTTTACATATCCTTCCTGCCACTGATTTTTTTGTTTAGTCCCCCTGGTTTCCCATGTCTTGTGGTTATGGAAAGATACAGCATCTAGGGCTCCTGGTATTAACCAAGGCAAAAAATTATTCATCAAATTTACTGCACAAGTGATGAATATAATGATAAACTGAATGCTAGAAATGTTGCTTTACTGATAGGTTATTGAGACAAAGAGTAGAAAAACCCCATGAAAGCAACATTTTCTCAGATTTGCATCAATCAGTTTAAAAATACACATATCTGACAAGTGGACGACAAGCCACACAAGGAGCTCTTGTGGACAAGAACTCATTGAAGTCTTCAAACAGGCTTGTAAATTCACTTCAAGGGTCACCTATAAACAGCTTTTGTTCAGCCCATGAACCTCTCCTCTGTCTGGGAGCACAAAGTAACTGACCCTAAGGAAAGGAAGCTTCTGGGTGTTAAACTGAGATAAGCTGATATATTGTAAAAAGATAAGCTAATATATTGTAACTATATGAGATAAGCTAATATATTGTAAAAAAAATCTTAGAATTATGCCAATTCACACAACTCAAAGAAAGAAAAAAGAAGAGCAAGGTAATGCTGACCTTTTATATTAGCATTTCTTTTCAAAATGCTTCAAAATGTAGAGCCTGTTATCCCATTTGCTGCATTCACTTTGTTCTCTACCAGAGCTCTTGGAGAAATAAGGGTAAGGGGAAATAAACTCAAGTAGTTCTTCATTGTTTTATATTTAATCACTGTCCCAGTAGGATTTCATTCTTCCTCAGACCTGGCAGCAAAAAGCAATGGCAGGAAACAGAGCAAGAAACAGAGAAGCAGAAGGAGCAGCTGTTGTCCAACTACCATGTAAAGATTCTCCAACTGTGTGACAATTGGAGTGATCTCAGGTGAGGAACTTCTTTCTGCAGGTAGGGATGCCGACTGACTACTTGAAGAGTCCCTGGTAAATAGGAGGTTTTGTCATGGGAAAAGTGTTGGCAGATCCAGCACATCTTCCAACATCTGATGTTTTCAATTTTTAGCCAGGTTATGGCATTTTCTGCTGGCCCAAATGGTGAGGAGCTTTCAAATTTGTGGGAGACTTCTGTATATGTCTTCTCTCTGAAGAAGAGAAGCTAAAAAAACCTTCTGTTAAAGAGAAACAGCCCACAGCAGGTAGGATAGTGAAGGAAACCTGAGCTCTGATCAGCTCCGTAGAGCGAAACCCTATAGAACTCTATGGGTTTTGATGCCAAAGCTAAGGCAGTTTCAGGGGTGACCACCCACCCACCTGCTTCTCTGCTTGGAAGCAAACCTTCGTCAGAGCAGAGCCCACCTTATCCACTACTGCAGCTCACAGCCCCTCATGTTAATTAAAACTAAGATCAAACTGATAACCAGCTCCAGCACACACCTCTGGAGTTTGGCTGGCAGCACTATGGATTTCATAAGACCCTTCCTAAATTTAAATTTAGAGACCTCTTTGCTGCTAAGAGGGTTTTAAAGGTTTTGATTTCTTTCCATTAGAGTCTGAGAGTTGTCACAAAATAGAGCTGTGTTCCTGAAGGAGAGGTGTACAGGTGGTTTTCTCTCAACTCCTGCAGAGCATTTTGCTTAAATGCCTTCTAACCATGCTTTTGCATCTCTTGAAGTTATTATTGGAATAATATCCTGGCTGCTCTTAAAAGGGTTTGTTATTTTCTTCTTTGCACTAGGTATAAAACAAAAGGCTCTTAATGTTTTATTCTGTTTATTTAAAAGTTTATTAATTTATTAAATTAAAAGTGTTTTCTCACCCAGAAAACATTCAGAACATTTCTCCAGATATCTGTCCAATCTTCCATTCTGTTCTTCAGGGCTAGCCCAAGTAAAACATGCCCCTTTTCTTGAATGATATGACCTTTAGTTCCCACTTCTTCTCAAATACATTTCTTTTCTACTTTGATTTATGTGAAAAGTAATGGAATGACAGCTTCCAAAAAAAATTATCCAAAAATCTATTGTAAATAAAGGTTATTTTCAGCTAAAGATCTTGAGTGCATTCTTTATACTGTCATTCCTATCTAATACAGTTCTTTAAATAGATAAAATTAAAGGGCACAGTTACAATAGAAGAACAACTAAAATATGTTGTTGGTTTTCTGTTTATGTTGGAGTGAGCAAGACTTGGGAATTTATAGAAGTTCAGATATGACAAAAAGATTTTTTACCTGTGGAGGAAAGAAGACACCTAGAAATAGTTCATCGTCAGTTTTAGGTAACTTCTTTAGCTATTGTGGAAGAGCTAAAATCCCACATATACAGCATTCTTATAGTTTACTTTTTATAATATACCCATTAGGATTGGTTTCACATAGTAGACTGTGTTTCCTGAAACACACATTTGGAGAAGATTTTGCAGGGAGAAAATGTTAAAATACATTTAATGTACCTCTTCTAATACAGGTACTTTCCTTTGACCAGCTTTTCATAGTTCCTCTGGCAGTTCCTCTGGGCTGATTTCCCTTCACATATGAGTCTTGCATTTTGCATCCTCACAGTCTTTGGTGCAGTCATGCTTGATTTACATCACTTGAGACCAAAGGTGGATACCTGGGTAAAATCCAGGCCATGTGGAAGCCAGCAGCAAAGCTTCCACTGACTCTGACGGGGCTAAAATTTCATCCTTTTCTGTTTAAAAAAAGGCTGTCCCCTGCTCCAGCTACCCGTCATACCCGGGAGAAGCTTTAGCACCAGATCATCAGTTTCACAACAGTTTCACAAACTAAAATAGTCTGAAATATTTTAAAAGTGCAGGGAAGGAAGATAAATTATTTCAAGATATACCAAGTAAGTATGGCCTGAACTTTAGAAAGGTAACATTTACAGGCTGGCTGTATGGAAAAACATCCTGACTATACATTAATCAATCCTCAATAGGAATATTAAACAAGGCCAACAACTTCAGGCTCAGATGCTTAAAGTTCAAGTCTAAAACCACATTTAGGAATTCAGATTTAAGACTACCTGGCTTGAAAACTGTGGTTCTAATCTGAATTTTTCTCTTTGTGTTTTCTGGTGAACTTCACAAGCTAAAGAAAACTACTGATTTGACTGAACTCCTTACCTTGTTATTTCAAAAAAAATGCAAGAGAACTCACGTCATTTAACAGAACTTTCTCAGACAACTGAATAACCACAACTGATTCTCCAAACAGCAACATGCATGCATCAGGACTTAGGAACGTAGATCAATTCTGAGAAAATACTGCAGGGAAGAGGGAATAAAGGAGAACTATATTGTCATTAAAATTTTACTTTTAATCTTAGCTATGTAAAGAAACTCAGAACTTGAAAACTTTGTGGGACTTCTCTGGAATGTCTTGATTCTTGAGAATAAATACTATTTTATATCTCCTTTTAAAAATATTTATTAAACATATTGCCATACTACAGTATATTAAAGACATTTCCCATTTTAATAATAAAAATAACTCATATTAGTTTGAAAGTTGCAAGATGTTAACATCAGATGGGAAACAGTTTAAAAGACAAGTGCTAAAAATAACCTTTAAAATACTGTGTACATCAATGTTTCAAAAATGAGTGTAAGTTACACTTGGCAAGGGTGTTGGATCCTTTCATACACTGGATATGTTTAGCTTTGGTATTTTCTTAACAAATGGTTAGTATTGGGCCCTATGTCCCTGGAGGAAAGACATCACCCTACAGTGACATGTTTCTATACAAACATACTCAAACCAAGGTCATCACTCACCTTCCTAAACCCTCAGTAACACAGGCCAACAACTTAATTTACAGAGAGAAGCTGTATGAAGTGTGGGACTAGCGGATCCCAGGGTCTGATCAAGGTCTGCCACTGAATTAAGGGAACAGATGGAGTGGCTCAAGCTAGAAGAGAATTTTTTTTCCCTACTTCACCCATATATTTTCACATGCATCCCTAACTCATGCTTAACCCTTTCTCATCTAGGGAGGCACATAAACTGAAAGACATGAGCATTAATTCACTTTGTTTCCACACAAGTCCTGACATTGTCTCTAAGTTGGTGCCCAGATACAACAATGAATTTAAGCAACTTCATGACAGTTTGAGGCTCTGACCTCCCCATTGTAATTTGCAGAATAGCTTCCTATAAGCAAACCTGCCTGCTCAGATTTTCTTAATCAGATCTTAAAAAGAGCAACAAGATCCAAACCAGATACAGTTTAGCCATGATTTAGATTCCTCCCTTTTTCTTATTTGTATCTGTCAGGTACATATTTGAGTTTCCAGGCTATGTGATACTGCATGATGACGGCCATTGGTCACTACTTGAAAGTAAAACTATCAATCTGAATTGTTTTAAGTTTACCAATTTTTCAAAATTATAGCTACTGACAAAGCAAGACCAGAAATATATAAACTACTAGAAACATATTTCTTATGTTCAACTGTAGCTAACACCAGTGTCTCTTCCCACAAGAAAGAAATGACAACACTCGGTAATTAAAAATACACAAAATTGAAGTGATTTTTCCTTCTCAAATTGAGTGTTACTTTTCCCTTTAATACTAGATAAAACTGAAAATCAAAGTTGTAATTTGCCTGCTTAATAAACATCATTTATCTAGCTGGGTCTGTGAGTTTTATACCCTGACACTGAACACAGCAATCTCAGCAGGTCCATTAGATATAATAGGAACAAATTCAGATTTAAACTTCGGTTTTTTTGCTCGATCCTGCCATTCAGCATACCATATCTTTTCTGAAGATGATATTATTTGGTCAGAAAATACCAGTGATATTTATAATCTCTTTTGGTCTTCTGGCAAGAGGCTGCAATCTTTCACAGCACGAAACAGAATTCTGGAAAATAGAATTCTGTAAATAAACAGGTAAATATCATCCAGTTGCTACCTTCTTGCATATATGCCCTTCCACAGGAAAGCCTGGTGGTATAGACTTACAGTGTCTGATTGCACAGAAAAGGAGGGGTTGCAATGTCTTTCTTTTATTCCTGTAACATCTGCTACTGGTCACTGTTACAGGCGGGGGCTTTGATCTAATCCAGAATGGCTGTTCCTATGTCCTATAACTGCTTTCATAAATGAAAGCCATAGCCTTTTCCCTTGTCATTGCTGTTAATTATGAACACCATTTAGCATTTTTATATAAAATAGGATATAGTTATCTGAGAACTATTGTATACTGGTGGACATTGTTGGAAATTAATTTTGGAATCTTCAGTCAGTGTGATGTACTTTACAAAGGGCTATAACTTTTCAGTCCTATTAAAGTATTAATTGTCTCAAATTATTTTGTAGAATTACTTAGTCGTGCACATTTGCTGAGAACTCAGAACCCTGTCTATCCACTGTACTTTATCAAAGATCAGTAATTTGCATTGGCAATGGTCAGGCAATCCCCTCTTAATTTACTCAATATTGCACACTAGTAAGGAGTTATTTACCTCTCAGGAACTGTACTTCTTTGAAATGTGTTATGCACATGTAGTCCATTCTTGGACTGTACGTGCTCCCTGTGCCTGAGCTAGCCATGAGCACGCGCACAGTAAAAATGGACTCCATGTGGACAATTACTCAATGAAAAAAAGAAAGTTTTTTAGGTAGTAAAGTCAAGGAGCAAAAAATTAGGAAATGCCAAATTTACCGTTGTCTGTGCAGTGGTGACATCAGTGGAGAAATGCATTATTTACTGTCACAGTGCAAGAAGTCTAATTCCCTTTCCCAAGGAACAACCTCTGTCTTCTACATGTCTTCTTGCCAAGTGCTGAAAATACATGTGGCTCAGACAGTGCCAGGAGTAGCATTTTGAAATTACTATTGCAAACTCAAAGGAAATAGCTTGTATCCTGTGGGGGCAGGGGGATAAAACCCCTGGAGTAACTTTCACTCCCTCTCTATAATTTATGTTGCCTTGATTTGCATTCTGTTGTTTTTCAAATGCATAGGATTCATTTTCTATGGCTTTTCCTTCCTCGCATCCTGCTCACTAGCTAGATCATCTGGAGCATTCTCATCCACTGAAAAATGGGTTCTCTGGCAGGACAGGAACGGGCCTCTCTTCATTCAGTATAATATTCCCTCTCTGCTCTACTAAGTGAAGCCCTTTTCTAGATAAGATGCAGTTTTTCCACACACGGTGTGTTTTCTTCTGCTCCATGTACTAGGATTTTCCCCTCTTAATCTTTAATCTTTTTTTTGTCAAAAATTTACCCAGTTTTTACTGCATTTATATCCCCATCTCCCTTCTCTCAGCTGATTCCCTCTACTGCTTGTTAACTAAAATTGAATCTATTTGCCTTTCCTTCTTGCTTTATTCCCATGCCTGGCTGAAATTTCTTGGAAATCTAATATTCTTTATGACAGCACCTACATAAAGAATTTAGGGTACATTTCTCATTTAATCCCTATTCACCATGTGATAAACACAGTGTGAAAATTGAAGTCAGTGGTAGTATCTGCCTTGCTGCACTGGGTTAAAGTTTTCTGGCAAACTTCTTCATCTTTATCATGAAATAGAACATTCATTCATATATATATATATATATATATATATGAAAAGAAAGAAATATTAATCAGTTAGACCTTTTAGAGTAGAATATTCTGAATTTGGTCGTAAGAGTATCAAGAACAGACATTCATTCTTTGTCTTGATTATTTAAAGAGAGAATTATGCTTAAGGCAAAATTGTGATTTATCATGAAAAGATACAAAACATGAAATTTTGGGTTTAATAATTTATTTTCTTGGCTTTAGAAAAGTGTCCAAACAGATAGCAATTATTGTCACCCTGAGTTGACACAACAGTCCAAATCCCTTGCATGTGTTCTGATTGTGTGACTGGTGACATCCACTGGCATGTAAATTCACATGCACAGGCCTGTGATTCATGCCCACAGTTAAGGTAGATGTGTGAAAATGCCATGCAGTGCCACTTGTGCTTGCACCAGGGACATGTGAGAGAAGCTAGAGCTCAGGATGAGCTGTTAGATCACCCTGTCTAGTTATACCACTCTTAACTTTGAAAGGCACTGCATTTCACTCAGCTTCTTCTGAGCGGAGTGCAGTTTGAATTAAAGCAGCTAAAGCTTTGCTAGGACACAGCCCCCCCAAAAGTTGGCTGGTTTTGGCTTAAGGACAGCAAGAAAAGAAACAAGTGCAGAAAGCACCAGTTCATTTGATAGATTTTCCTACTGGTCCCTTTTAGAAGCTGGACCTCATTTTTAATTTGAATTTGTCTCATTTTGCTTAAACTTTCTTAAATTCATTTTGCATTTCTCTAATATATGAAGTATTAAAAAAACTGTTTTCTCTCTGTTTAGGATCTAGTATCATATGATCACTTTGCCTGTCAATCTTTTTGTTGTTGTTTTTTTTTTTTAAAGTAAAGCAGATTGAACATTATAAGTTTCACATTGTGAGACATATTCTTTGTAATTTTTATACTTTAATTTTCAATACCTTTTTTTTAAAGTGGAAAATAGGACTAATTCCATTCTTCCGTGATCAATATTGTCTCTGCACATACGAAAACCGAGTAGCTTATTTCATCACAATGTTCTTCTGGGAATGATATTCTTTTGTGTACTCATTTTGACTCCCAAATCTGTTTTGGGAACCACTGCTTTCCAATACCTACTGTCCTATTCTGGAAATATGTCTAGTTGCTAGACTTTTCTTTTAAAATTTGCACATTCCAGTGCATTTGTATTGTGCAAGAAAAACAGATTATAGTGAGATGTTTAGCAACCATATAAATATATTTCCAGCATGGATCAAGAGAAGGGATTTCTTTCCCCTGTAATTTAGGGCCTTCACTTAATTATTTAACAACTATCTGGCCATCAACTTTTAGTTGGGTAATAAAAGGCATTCGTTGTCACCTTGTGAGACTTTCAGTGGATGAAATAGGGTTTTTAACTCTGAAATTTAAAAAAAGGAAGAAGAAAGCAGATCTAGACAATCTCATACAACTTCCTGTGACTATTGCTTTTCATGGAAAATTCGGCAGAAGACACGGCTAAGATCAACAAACACTTGATTTTTTTTGAACTTGTCATATTGCCTGAGTGCTCTTGGCGACAGCCAAACAACCGAAGAAGGATCCAGTCCTGGGACAATGTAAGTTCTCAGCTAGTACTGGAATCTAACTAACGAAGGGAGCAATGTTTTTTCCTAGTTACGGCTTTAAAGTACATTTATCATGCATCTTATACTCTGGCAGAGAACCCATTCCTAATCTGTTTTAAAACAAATAGATTGTGTACAGCTGTCCCTATATCCAAGGCAAAATGATGATTTAATGTTGATTAAGAGAGAAGGCCTTTGAAGTGAGTGAGGCAGGAGCCCGTAATATGTCTCTAGTGATCATTATCAGTCTTTCCCTGAAGGGTGACTTGGTGCCAAAAGCGCTTTCCCCAAACTGGCTGAGGTGGATTCAGGAGCAAATGCTTTGTAAATTTAAAAAGACCTTCTCATTTTCAGGCCTCTGATGTCTTATTCCTTTAGCTGTATTAATGTCTGAGAATAAGCAGATACAGTCTTTTTCACCAGTTAACTACGAAAAGGGGCAAGGTCCACTGCTGCTCCACAGCACTGTGGGCATCACAAGAAGAGCATGCATCCTGCAGTAAAATCAAAGAAAAGTTGCTGGGTTTGTCTATTTCCCTTTCTTTTTTTTTCCCATATGAATAACTACCTTAGCAAAAGAAAAAGCATTTGGATTTAGCTTTTTACAGCTAAACACTTTTGTGAATAACTGCATAAAATACAGAAAAAGCACTCAGGTTCTCTCTCTCTCGCTTCTTTGTCTGACATTGCTGGCCAAACACCAGTCACAAAACGTGTGCATATGTGGGCCTACACAAAAGCATTGCACATTATGTACATGTACACACACAGGCTTACCTTGCCATCTGAAATCAAATGAGTGGGAGCTCATTCATGCTTGCATCGCATTCATCTGCCCATCTGTCTGTGATTTGGCCAAAAAACTCACGGCACCAACCAGTGACATATAAGAGCAATCCCATGTTGTTTCATGTTAACAGTTGTAAAAAAATGTAATTCTCATATAGCTGAAGGGATGACAGCAAGAAAAAGGCGACAGGAGGCATACTGTGTTTCATTGATTGACAATTACAATCTTCATTCATTTAGAAAAATGCTGCTTTTTTCTCATTAAAAAAAAAGGAAAAAAAGGATTAGTAATTAACCTGAAAAAACTCTTGTCATCTGAAGTCATGGGAGTTTACAGTTTTACAAAACCAAATAGCCATCATTGAATGTTTATTTCTTAGCATTCCATAAATAGTCATCATATATGCTCTGCAGGAACTGTGCTTACCATCAAAGACTTCATAGCTACTATTTATAGCATCCCCATTTCTAACATACTTTCTCAAATATCATAGTACTAGGCGAAAGCAAAAATATGATTTCAAGCATACAGTGCTCTTCTGTAAGCATAACCAAGGCACTTTTTCCCACTGTGAGAAAGGACATTTTGCTATTGACTTCAGGGGGAGGGTGGGGAATGAAACCAATCCTTTGATGGAGAAGAGTTTTGTATAATTGTCTGTAATTTAAAAATTAAGTAAATATTTTACTGCAACAGCTGCCAGATTGACAATTCTGGGAATTTAAGTCAAGAGCAATGGCATGGGTTTCTCAACATTGCTCCATTATTGTGTTGAAAATCATGCCAGGAGGAAGATATGTCTTAAATATACATAACCAAGTGCAGAAGAGCACTTCGAGACCCATATTGTAAAATCTTAATTCTTCCTCAACCTCCTCCTCCCAAATAACCAAAACCAGACAAGTTTTTGGCTGAAAATATTTTGTTTAGGGGCATTTTCATGAAAAGTTGAAGTGATAAACCACAGAAAAAGGTTTTAGATGAAATTTTCAGTAATTCATATTTAGAACTTCTCTATCTATAAACATAAAATTTAAGCTTGTTTTATCTTTTCTCTTTTTCATGTGATTGATTTTTCAGCTTTAGTTCCTAATCTGTAGCAAAAACCACCAAAACATGGAAAAACTTGCACTTTAACATTATTTTCACATTGCCTTTCAAAGCAGCTATTTTCTTAATGTCTCACTATTTCATGGCTGGGTAAAATGAGGCATGGATAATACCATACAGCATCAAAATCTGTTTTGTGGCAACCTCCTGTAAAACCTACTATTGTGAATTTGACAGCTAAAAATTTCAGTGGAAGCAGAATTGCAACGAAAGGTCAGATAATTCTCCAAGCCTGCTTAATCCTTGACCTTGCTAAAACTGATGAAGGTGGCAATTAATCCCAATTATTGAGTTTGGTTTTGCGCAGCATACAATATAAAATTTATTTAATGAAGTTTGTCTCATAAATTAGGCCTAGATTTAGTTGCTGACTGATTAGCCAGTGTCTCTAGCAAGGTGCCATTATTAGATTTAGTAAAGGGGATTATCTGGTTTAAATACATATCCTTCTGGTTGTGGAATGACAGTCTGTAAACATGCCAGTCAAAAGTGGGGTTTTTTCCTGAATCTTTTCTCACCAAAATATCAGGACTTTTTTAACAAGTCAATGAGAATGTTGGTTTTGACATTTTCCATTGCTTGCATGTTTCTGTTTTGTTCCAGAGGGCAATAAAAATGAATGACCTGCAGGTTTGAGGTTTGTTTCTTTTCAAAGAAATGTGGCACTCTGCAAAACATCCACAATTTTTGGGAAATAATTTAAAAATATGTAAGAACCCCATAACAACTTAGCTTTTCTACTTTACAGCTTTCTAGCAATTAAAGATGTTTTGAAAACTTGAGAAGTTATTGTTTCAGCATCGAACATAGTAAAGTATCTTATGTAGGTCTAAGGTATAATTGGCAAAACTTAACAGAAAGACCTCAAACAAAAATGTTTCAAGACAGAAAAATGGGAAACCTGCAAACCCTGTGCAGTTCTGCCAAAAGACCTGACCCTGCAAAAACTGTTTTTGCCATTTACTGCCTTGATCAGTTCTCTAGTAGTTGTAGGACTACTTATCAGAGTAGTATACACAATTCTTGGACGTTTAGTGGATTGGATCCTTAGTGTCCAGACACTTTTCTAAACCTATGTTCAGATTCCTTTTGTAATCTCATGCATAATTAATTGATTTTAGTCTATTATTTTCTTTTCATGTCTGTGGCTGAGGAGCTTCTCATTCTCAAATTTCACAGTTCTTGGCTTGCTTAAAAGAATTCTTTTATTCAGCGTCACAGTTGTTTGGTATTTCAATTCTCTAAGTAAGTTTTGGGCTAAAAATTGGTCCCATATTAAGCCTATATGGTATGCAAATTAAAAATACTTATTTACAGAGCGGATCCTCACAACAGGAAGAACAGCATAATCACACAGAGTAAAAGCCCATTCACCTTATTTAAATAGAGCTAAAAAAGAAGATTTGTTCATGCTTGAACTAAGAATTGGCAATTTTGATGTCTAAGAAAAATACCTGAACAGATCATTGTAAATGGCATGAACAGCAGCTCTGTGTTTCAAGCCTTCTGTCACTGCACTGTCCACTCTGATGGTTAACCGAGTTGATCTGATTTTTGCAATCCAAAAAATATGAAAGTCTTTTTCCATGCACAGCCAAAAGACAAACTCACTTTTCTAAATAGTGTGGTTTCAAGATCCCAAGAATGACCAACATTTGAAGGAATAAGACTAATTAGATCTACTTATGGAAAAGACACATGATACATTCTTTAATGAATCATTGGTCACTATAATAAGGCTGACAACAGGGTCCCTCATAACCAGAGGATCCACTAATTCTGAATTAATTAAGAATTAGCAGAGTGTGGAAAACTCTGTGACCTTCACCAGAGACTTCAGTTTCTTTCAGGGAAGAATGATGCTGGGATATCAGGCATGAATATAAACATTACAAATAGAAATAGTTAGGAATCCTAAATAATTATAATGAGTGTGGGACCACCACCAACAAAAAAGCCCAAAGCTGACATGACTGTATTCTGACTTGCAGAAACTACATAAAGCAATCGCAAACTGAATGCCAGACGATTGTATGAGTCTCCTGAGAAAGGTGGTTTGTAGAATTTCATGCAAAATGGTCCTTCTTGTCCCATTCTGTTTAAGTGACTTTTATCTCCATTTTCTCTTTTTCTCCCTTTTGCTATTTATAGTGTTCTGAGGATACATCTTATTCACAGAATTTTAGCTGTGACTTTGCTGCTAAGTAGAAAACTGCCTAAAATATCTTGAGATATTATTCTATTAACTTCTTTCACTATAGCTGTGGTATCCAGAATACTACTAATAAATTTGGAAAAAATAGACTGAAGTACGTTGGTTATGAATCAGTTAAAAAAAATCAGCCAAAAATAACATCTGCAGCAGCAAATCTGCACTGCTTAGCATACGGTTTTAATTTAAAAATATTTACTCCTAAATTTTGAGAGCTGTGAGAGCTTTTAGATGTGTGCTTCTCATTAAAAAGATGCTGGCAGATAGTGTAGGCCAAATATTGGCTCTGGAGGAAGAAAGGTTTAGAAGAGACATAATATTAGACCACATTTAGCCATTGATTTTTTTAGGCAGAAGTCTTCACTGAGTCCTATCAGAACTCACTTTAAGAAATTTATATTAATAATTGAAGCTGTCTCTTGAGTTTTGTCAGATAAATGTTTAACTATGGTATTAGCTGGTACTTGAATGTCATATAGTAATTAACTAGAGCTAGACCAGTTTAGGGTCTAGTTGGTCTGCTGTTAAATGTTAAAAAAAATGTCCTTTAAATGCAGCATTAAGTATTTGAGTTTTTAGTTACTAATGCTGGCAAATAAGACTGACTCTTAATTTCCTTGACTGTGCCTAGCCTTTCTAGAGAGGTAGTTATTTCTAGAGGTCCCAGATGTAAGAAGCAACACAGGAGAGCAGAGCAGTGAGGCTGTGTGTCCACACCAGGGGTTGGGCAAGGGCTTCATGTGTGAATGTGCAACTGCACAGCTATTTCATCTGTTAGTCCAAAGCCAAAACTAGGACCCTTGCTTGTAGATCACAAGAACCACATTTGAAAGTGTCACTTGTGCCATTGATGTCTTGACAAGGATACATCTATTTACCATCTGTTGGACCTCTTTCAATATCAGAGAATTTGGGACCTTTCATATGTGTATTTTCACAGTGGCCTCAGTCTCTCCAGGACAGCAATGAAAGTCATACAGGACACTCCTTGGTCTTCCAAGAGTTTCAGCCAAGCAGGCAGTCCTGAAATATCTCCCATTATATTTTGCCCTTGACTTAAATGGCTACATGAAAGACACGTTTACTTTAAAAATTCCTTTGAAATACCTAACATTTGTGTGCTGGGTTGCAGCCTGCCTAAATCACTATCCTGTTACTTTAAAACGTCTTTGTCATTAAAATAAAATACAAGAGAAGTAAAAACAAATTGACAACACTATAAAAACATTTTATGTGATTGGCTAAATTTAAATATTTCTGCAATTAAAAATTCCTAACATTTTGGTGATTTTGTTTCTTTTTTGTTGTATCTAGTTTTCAAACTGCATTAAAAAAAAAATTTTTAATTGTCCAGTGATAAAAGCTGTCCAGTAACAGAAAAGACTATGTATGCATCAACAGCAGACATATGAAACCTGTGTGACAAACACAATCATTAAACAATCTGATTTTCTTGTTGGGAGGGTTTAATGCTGTTGGGTGTAGTATTAAAATGTAGAATTTGATAGTGTGTCTTAAAATTTTAATGATGTGTTCATGAATATAAAACATACTTCCATCAGTGACTTTATGACTTCTCCTCTGCATAATTAGTGGTATCTGTTTTATGAGCTTACTGTTGTTGCCTTGATCCCATGAAAATGTGAAACCACTGTAATAATTTACACCATTCCATAGCTTTAAAGATACAAGCTGGAATTTCTTCCTCTTTTCTCATGGCATATTCCCTTGGGTTTAATATCAAAACAGAATATTAAGTGGCCTTTTTGAAAGCTGGGAAAGAAAAAAAATTCAAGGACAACAATTAATTTTTACCATTTGTCATAACAATGTATTTGTTGCCTCAATTAAATCTGTGTTATCTTCTGTTAGAGAATAAGACAAGCTTCTTACTTGTCTTATCTTCATCACTATCTATGTGCAAAGTTGGTAAATTTAGGTGAATTCAATCATTGAAGAATGTGAAAAATAAAATGTGACTACCAGTGGAAAAAACATCTATTCAGATAATAATGATTCTATGATCATAACTGTTAACTTCTGAACTTTCATTTATTGTACAGTCTCCCTTCATTCTTCCTCCTCCAAACTTCAGCAAGAACTGGACCCATATAAATAAAATAGCATTTGATACATGAAGAGGAATACAGCATTATGTTTAGACACATCAAATATTAGGCAAGAAGGGCAGCAGTTTCTTCTTTGGTTTCACATCTGTAAATCAAGGCTGATGCTGGTTAAAACAATGGTGGGTTATTGTGGTATTTAACAGGGATGACTAATTAATCTTCCTCCACTCAAAGAAGATAGTGAGGTTGTGAGCCATATTTGCAGACACATATTCTAAATGAACACACAGGCTCCTGGAGGTTACTGAAAACCAGAAAATATGTCATCGTCAATATTTTGTGCAAGGACCATCCACCATCTGATTCTGAGCTGTTTCCCTTCGGAAGTAAAAAAAAAAATTTCAGAATTAAAAAAAAAATTGACCCCCATGTAACAATGACAAAGAGTTTCAACTTTCGGTCCAAAAGGTCAAGTTTCTAAAGAGTTATGTAAATGCCATTCACAAACACAAGCAAACAAACAAAAAGTTAAAAATAAATGTTGAAAATAGGCCAAGCCCCTAATGATGTTTTGCCAACACTATTGACTATAACACTTGAAGCTAGCTGAGTATCTCACCAATTAAACAGTATCAGTTTGCTATATGTCTAGGGAAGAGAAACATAGATTAAAAAATGTACTCAGGGGAAATTAGCCTTTCAGTGAAAATTGTGTGAAGCATAAAAAAATTATTTTTATTCTCTATTAATTGAATTCCCGTCCAAAGAACACTGATTTGGTCACTTGAATCAGGGGAGGTTTTCATCTTTCTCTGAAGGTTATAAATGGAGATGCATCATTGTCATATAGGCTGTCATAGGTGTGAGAGCATATATGACAATGCTGCAGCAATTCCTGCTACACTTTCTAATATTCTCTCACCCCTTTGACCTAGATACAGTACATCAGTGTCTGAAATGAAAAGTCATCCCACCAGAAAACCTGGACATGAGAAGAATTTGGGGACAAGGCATATAGGTTACCGTGCTCAAGAGGCAATGTAGCCTGATAAGCAAATGGAGTCAAAATAATCCATTCTTTCAAAATAATATTCATTAGGAATTGTTCATTCAGAAAAAGACTAAAAACCCCAGTAAACCACAAAGCATGATGTTCCAAATTTCTTTACAATCTGGGATGGAAATAAATACCGGTGTATCAGAATACCTCAAGGGACCAAAGCTTCACTGCTCACTCAGTTATAGTGCAAATAAAGTCCTGCTTATCTCAGCTCTTCCCATTTGACAAACATCAAGCAGTCCTGGCTGAAAGATCCTTGCTTCTCACTGCCTTTCAAAGTGTCTGCCACAGAAGGTCTTATCTCACCCTGCTTTTGCTCCCTGCAGCATGGCTGGATAAGTAGAACTCTGATTTACATCAGCCCCTTTGCTACAGGACTAACTAGTTAAAGAGTTAAATTAATCTCAGTATTTGGCTCTCTAAACCAGTTCCAGTTTTGCACTCCCTATTTGAATTTTACTGGACTTTCTTCTGAAGAACATTTCTTCGTATCTTACTTCAGTGGGAGGTTATCTCTTTCCTTTGAAGGTTATATTGTGATTGGCAGAGGGTCAGGAAACTTCAGTCACATTGGTCTGTTACGGAAATACTTTGAAAAATAAATGTGAAAGACAAATGTTAAGTAAAGAGACTCCTTAATCAGCAACAGCTCCATAAGACTTCAGACCCAGTGAGGTATCCGCAAAAGTTTTGTTTACACAGTTTATTAATACAGATATTTGGGAGCAACAGGAGGTTCTCTGTTGACTTTGATAGTCAAGCTTAAGATAGACGCAAGGTTCACGCTCTGCTGGCAGGATGTTCATAAAGTAACAGGCTAAAACACAAACACACTATTTGGCCACTGGCAAGATTTCATATACATTAGAAGACTTTTGTTATTAGGCAGTGCTGTAGGATTCTCCTAAGCTTTGTCTTGCCTCCCCTAAGCTTGCTAAAGGTAGTATTCTATCAGTTTATGACAGCATCAGCAAGATCAACACAGTACTGCTTGAAATATGTTCTCACAATACAGAAGGGATAAGATTTCTAATATTCTATTACATTTTAAAATATTACAATTTCTAGTTTTCTTATTTTACTCTCAATTTTTATCTGTATGTACTAAGAGGAAGTGAAACAGAAATTTAAGAACAAATTCAGTATGGATTATATGATACACAATCCAAGTACATATAATTTTGTTTTGAGGTGTCTGAGTGGACCTTGCACTTTCTAATGTATAACTCCAAATGCACTTATAAGTGGATAATAATATAAGAAATATTATAAATAATATCAAAGCTGGATAGGAGCCTATTGTTTCTGAATAAATCCATTTTATTCTCACCAGTAGCAAAGGGACCTGTGTGCAATCAGCAGAAGGTCATATATCCCTTGGATTTAAAGCTTGAGCTGTCTTTATTTGATTCAGTTGACCTTAGTAGTCATGTTTGCAGGGAGTCCAATTAGCAGCTGGATGCAACATACTGTACCATATGTGCTGGATCTCTAAGGCTCAAGTAGGAGCTTAAAGATGGAGGGTCAGGCCTAGCTGTCATTTTTACAAAAATTAATTTCCTCTAGGCATTTAAAAAGAAAAAATAGTAGCAAACACATTGGAATAGTGATGCCTTTATGGGAAATGGCAATTTAAGCAGCAGCCCATGTGTTTCACTTTCAGTAGGTCAAAGTGCTACATGGCATGTCGTAGATTTTCTTCACAGTATTCTGGACTGTATCCCTGCTGTCCCCCACTGCTATAGGGTACAGTCAGACCAAGTGCCATTACCAGGAAGTCTTCTTTTGCACTGGTGCTTTGAAATCTGCATAAACCCAGAACAGGAAGTAAAACCCCTGTGAAGCACAGATTTGGTCTCAATTAATTAATTCAACGGCAAAATGTGAAATAAATGTCCATGTTTTTCCTGGTTTCATCTACTTTCTCGACCCTAGTTCCAATTTATTGCCTGCCCAACTGTGCTAATGCAACTGTTTATATGGCTCTGCTCTATGTCAGATCAGTGCACTGGTATAAAATGATATAAAAGACCTAAAAAAAAAAAAAAGGTAAAAAGAGCAGCAATAATTTCCCCTTTCACTGACTTTCACTTTATAATTTTCATTTGGTAACTGAACAATTGTTTTGGAAAATTATTCCTTTTGAATTATTTCCTTTTCTTGTAGCTATATTTCCATTTCACATTTTTAGTTAGTTCTACGACTTATTTGTTTCATTGCACTTCCTTATTTGGGGATTCTAATGAGAGGAATAACACACTGGTGAAATTTCATCACTATCTATGTGCAAAGTCACCTAGGTTTGTTTGCTTTAGATGTATTTTTAAGCACAGACATTTGAGGGAGGCTTCCTGACCCGCAGCTTCCATTCAAAGAGCTGAGATCTCACCCTGGGGCAGATTAAGAGGGAAATTGCTGTGGTCAAGTCAGTTGTCTGCCCAGCTCTAGCCTCTGGCACCCCTGAGTGCTCAGCAACAGGCTTAGGTTTAATCTTAAACTTAACAGAGAAACATCCTATTTACAAGACAGGCTTTCAGAAGGGATGAATGGAATTTATTTATGCCAAACAAGATTCTGTAATTTCCAAAAAGTTTAGTACTAGGATAGAGATCTTTTTATGGTTAAAAGCACTAACGTGCTCATTCTGGTTGGAGTTCCCTTATCCTTTCTCCCTACTGTCTCAGCAGGTCGCTAAGGTTCATAAACATACATCATGGAGCAAAAGAGCCTGATGGAGTTAATGTAACTCCACACCTGCACAGCTCTTAGCTTGGGTGTGCCCCACACACCTGCATGGTGGATGAGGGCGAGAAGTGCAACTTCTAATCCAAAGTCTACAAGATTTGTTGTACCTGTAAAAAGTTTTACTGGCTAACTGATCTTTTGAGCACATACTCAGGCCTTTCAGAGATGGGTGAGTAAATCAAATATTCTGGTAGTGCATGGAACTTTATGCAAGGCAAGGCTGTACTTCCCTGAAGGTGTCATGCCACAGCACTGGGGCCCAAAGCCCAAAAAGGAGCCCTGGACAGCCTGAATAAAGCCTGGTCTGCCAGCTAAAGATTTGCCCTGTGTCTGAAGGCAGGAGACATGGGAAGAAGGCAAATAAAACTTTCAACCAAAGTTTGTGATCAGTCACCTTACAGAAATGCAATTGTCTTCTAGAGGAACCTCTGCTGGGCAAAAAAAGTAACATAATTTAGAAATCCAGTCCTGTATACGATCAGAGGAATGAGAAGGGGATGTATACCTCTCTTCTGTAGTTTCTTCCTGAATGATAGATTGATTCTGGATTGTGAGCAGGACTGTGTAACAGGAGGAAAGCAGCAGGATTTTGGTTGTAATGGAACTGTCTGAGATAAATATTGTAGACATATATGTTCTTCCTCTGTGTGATGCTTTATAAGTAAATAGGGATAATGGGACCTTGACATCAATTCCTAAAAACAGCACAGAGAAGCATCTCACAGTAAAACTTTTTCTCTTTTGATAATGCATTAGGGTTTTTTTTTATCGTCACTGCTATGTTTCATGAAGCAAGAAATATCTCGACAAATGATTAAAGATAATTTGACTCAAGATTAATCAAGAAAGATTTGGAGTAATTTATGACCTTATTGCACAAAACATCTATCTATACACACAACTTTCATCCTTTCAGATTCTGTCTGTTAATAAAGGGTTTGAATAACATCAAGCCATTTGAACTCTGTGAAGCTCAGACATAGGAATCTGATGATTTACATGCTGTAAAGAGAAACTGAGGCACAGGGCAAGGCTTACTCTTTTTACAACACTTGTATTGCTGCTTTTTAAATAATTGCTAATAAAGAGGGCATTAATCACAGCATTTACAGTCCCATTATCAGAATCTGTGAGTCCTTTACAGAATTAAAAGCCTTCATTTCTGTGTAACAAAAATAAATGTAATAATATCAGGAAGATCTGGGCAGGACTGAGACCAACATTTTCTAGCTCTTCATATCTTCTATGAATAAACCTGACTCCAGAGCTTCAAACTGTGGTTAAGATTTTATCTCCTGGTAGTCATATCAATGGAGTTTTTAATTTTCCTGTTTCCCAAATAGTTTCAAGTGATTTCATTTTGTTCATCGTTATTTTCTCCTCCTTTTAAGCAGTTATTAATTCAGCAATTATTCACAGAACTCCTTCAAGCAAATGGTGACAGTGCCAGTCTGGAGATGAAGCTGGAGAAAGGGGAAGATCAGACAACACTGGCAGCCAAGTGGCATTATATTCAAGTCGGTTTTGGTTTAAAATACATTTAATTTGTAGCTGTAGCACAAACTCTGTAGTGTTTGCAAGATGGCAAATGCTGGCTTTGCAGACCTAAATTCCAAGATGTCACTAAAAAACAGAGATCTAATTTTAAACACTATTTAAAACAATAGAGCAATCATCAGTGCCAAAATATATGTTAAAACATGATTCATAATACAAGATAATTGACAATCTCTATTGATACCTTAACTTTAGCATGCGTGGATATATGCATTCATGATCAACATGGCATAAAGATCTTTCAATGTCAGGACATTCAGACCTTCCCAATAAAAAAGTAGCTGACATTTGTCTGAGGCATCCTTTAAAAACCTTCACAACAACCTGAGCTCACCTCATTGTTGTAAGAAACCAGATGAGTTTCCTCACTTGCAGTCAAGGAGAAAATATAGTCACTGCTTGAACTCTTACAATTTCCAGATGTCTATTGACATACTACCCCATCTTTTTCTTGACATTTAATCTCTCTGCCTGAAAAAGCTAGGAAAAACAATGTAACATATATAGGAAAATCTAAGACTGTATATTGTTGCTTGTTCAAACAGTGTAGTGTATATACATTATATAATAATATATACACATATATAATAATAATGTATATACACTATACTTGCATGTATACATACACACAATCATATATACATCACTTTCATGGCAGTGGCTGTTTAACTAAAGCAGACTGTACTTCTCTGCTTTATTCTAGTTTTTTTCACATCATTAAAATAAGTAATTTAAATCATTGTCACTAACATTTTTAAACAAAATATTGTGAATAGGATTATGAGGAATGACCCCAGCACTTACTGATGGGCATTAAACATTGAAGCCTCCTATGTTTCACAATATGGTTAGAAAATATGTGGAGAAATTCATCTGTTTCTCAGGTTTCTAAGTGTCTGCTGCTCAGAAGACAAACGGAAATGGTAAAAGGACTTGATTTCACATATTCTTCGCAAACTTCTCTACTTTTTCATTCATGTGAATATGTTAAAATGGACTAGCCTTTCTTGACTTGTACAGAAAGAAATAGTAAGCTGATTTAAAGAAACAACTGTACTTAACACAGCTGTCTTAACATTATGGGACAAATTCTCCATCAGTTATATACACATGCGACTTTCATCAGTTTCTGAGGAAGCATATGGCTCTAAGCACTGCTCTCATATTTTGATTGCTGCCAAACACACATGCACACACACATACAGGCACAGTCCTGTCCCTTCCCTTAGTTCAAAGCTGGGAATGAGATGGTTTTGAGATTTCAAACACTTTCCTTGACTGACTCAGAGCAAAAAGTTGAAATCTCATAAATTTTCTTCAATGTGCATTCAGAACAAAAGCTTGGCTTGAGTTAATGAAAACACTTTAGTAGGGTTTTTATTATTTTTAGATACTGATATTTGTCCTAAAATAGGAAACAAAAAAAAAGGAGAAAAATGACATATTGAGGAGGTTTTGGTTTTTGTTTGTTTGTTATAAAAGACACAAACTAAAACTGATAATTTCTGTCGTTTTTATTTTAACACCTTAGCACTTCCTTCTAAAGAAGCTTAGAAGAGAAATCATCTGATCAGCTCTTACTCCTATGTTACATCAAAACTCAGAACTGTCATTTTTTGCAGGGCAAGGATTAAATCCAGTTTCTCCATTGGTGCTGGGACAACGGAGCAAGCAGAGAGGTCGTGCAAAGGTGGTGACTGGAGCAGGGGAAGGCTGTAGTCTCCACTCTCTTCCATATCATGCCACCAACTAGATACATAATCTTCAGCAGACTGGGTGGGTTTAATGCCTAAAGATTGGCTGTGGGTTTAATGCCTAAAGATTGGCTACCAGTATTTTGCTGAAAAAAGGATTCCTATTGTCCTTTGCCAGTGTAATGCATTACACTGAATGTAATACATTCAGGAGTGTACTTCCCAGGGATTATACCTCTTTCTCTCCTCTGAAAAATTACCTGACCAGAAATTTGTACTCCAGGTAGAAGCTACCTGTCTTTTTAAGCATGACAGGAGCAAGAATTGGAAAAGCATTTGCACATTGTGGTGTCTGTACTCCTGCATAATTACTAGCATGTTTGTCAGCAGCAGCTCAATACGAGTGGCTGATTTTCCAGAGTGACAACCATCGCCACTTGTCGACTGTGATGTGAGAAGTGGCTAAGCAGTTCTTTGGGAAACTAGGCTGCTCAAATGTGCTGCTTGAGAGACAGCAGTACATAGCAGCTTGGTTGCCTTGGTTTGCGTGGGCCTCTCTGATAAAATCCTGTCAGACTGAGGGGGAAGACTGTGAGGATGGCTCCCTGATTTTTTGTCATGACTTTGGATCAGTTACACTTATTTTGTGCTGTGCTGGTTCTTAATTTTTTGAGGAAATATAGGCTTGAGCAAAAGAATCTGGGCTCTTCCACACCTCTTAAAATATAACATTTAGAGAAGTTTCCAGTAAAGGAATGAGTGTTGTCAGCTAGTTAGCACAAGTCATTGGAAAAAATCCCTCAACTCTGTATAGGCAGAATAATTACACACAAATGCATTCGGAAATCCTATGGAAAATGTAGTCCAGTGACCTGGCATGGTTACAGCACAATTTAGCAAGTATGTTAGAACAAATTACTCCTTTTAACCATAAGCCATTCTGTTTCACGCTTTTAATGAAGGCCTGTGCCACACACTAGAATACTTCTCACCTCATTACTACCCATAAAAAGCAATGATCCATTCAAAGGCTCCTCATATCTCCCAAATGAGATGTAAAAGAGCCCACTCTTTCTCAATCTGGCACAAAAGAGAACGGCTTCTTACTTCAGCCTTTGATGTTGATCATTAGGATGTTTACTAGATAAAAGAACTGAAAAATTTATCTGTGTAACTTCACTGATGTTGTGTGTTAGCGTTCTCCCTGTTGGCCCCCAGCTCCCTATTTATAAATGTAAATCCCTTGTTGCTGTTTAGGGAAGGAAAAGGGTTTCAAGATTTCCCCAGAGCAATTCTTTTCTTCTCTCTGTATATATATGTGTGTGTATTTATATATAACAAATATACAACAAAAGGGAAGAAAAGGGTGGAGAGAGTAATACCCAGTGAACTTGAAAATATAACAAGGCAGTAAAACAGAAACTATGAACTGAATAAAAATTAAATGCGACATGCTGTCTGATAAGCAAGTTTAAAAAAATTAAACGTGTGAATTTCGGCTAGTTATTGCCTAAACACATGCACACATACCACACACGCACTGCATATAGTTGTGTGTATTTAAAAATGTAAACTGCCTCCAAAAAAGATGCAAAATTTTAAAAAACAATCAAAATTTAAAAATATGCAGTGCTGTAAATAGCATTTTCTTAAGGAGGAACGTTCTTATTTCTCAGTAAGCCTATATATATTGCTTTGGTTTTACACTTTCTTAAAATAGCCCAGAAAGGACTTTATTCTGGCATCAATATTACTATTTTACTATG
This sequence comes from Corvus cornix cornix, assembly GCF_000738735.6. NCBI lineage: Eukaryota > Metazoa > Chordata > Aves > Passeriformes > Corvidae > Corvus > Corvus cornix. The sequence continues at coordinate 36,615,500 of NC_046334.1, read as the reverse complement.
TCTTAGCAAACTGCTTTCTGACAGATTCTGCTTTACCTATTCCAGCACCATGATGGCAATGACTAACTCACAGGCATTGCAGTGACACAAGGCGGCCTAAAGTCTTCCCTGACAATCTGCTGGGGTTTCATCTATTCCCCCAAAATGGATGGGCAATGGCTAGAGGAGAGTAGCAGTATACCTCAGCTTGGGTTGTGGTACTCTTGTATCCGTATCTATGCAATACTTGGGTGCACTGTTCTTGTTCTGTTGGTGGGGATGGCCCCACCCCAAGTCTGTCACCAGAATTATTTCATTACTTTCTAATTCTGTCAAAGCAGCTTGGCTTACTTTGAGAGTTTTTAGCTAGTAAGGCTTTTCTTATTGCAATTATGTCCACTGAACCAAATCAGAACCACAAGGTTTTAAATTTTGTCAACAAATATGATAAACTGAAATACCTAAGGGCTTGGCAAGGTGGGACATGCCTTGGCCATGTGGTGTAGCCAAAGACAGGTATGTTGTACTCCAGTAAGACGTACTCAGAAAGTAAAGGGTTCATCTCCACCAGGCAATGAGGATCTAGAAACACACAAGGCTAAGACCTGCCATCCTTGTTGAGGCCAGCAGTTTGCTTAAACTAGTATCTTGTTCCAGCCAACAGTGTGTGATACTTCAAAGTAACATGCAAACTACCCCACAACCACCAAAAGTAATACCCTAAGTGATAACCCGCCTGTAGAAAAAAAGTTTCCCTTTTAATCTCAACCACCTAGTTATGCCAGGAAGCTTGAGTATTTTAAATCCCTTGTATCTTATCTTAGGTAAGTATGAATGCTTTATTATCTGTATAAATGTCTAATCATATATAAGTTCTGGAAAGCCTATCTTTAAAGTGTTACAGCAGCATTAACTGATCATCCCTAAAAAGGGGAGGTGGATAAGTATACTCTTGCCATCTCTCCCTTTTCTTAAATATACAAAAAGTAAAGTATGGAGTGCCTCAACTCTGTGTTCAAGCCAAACAATGACTGAATATAAAAGCTGGAGTTAAAATATTGTAGTTCATGATTCATAACACTCTATGTGTGCAATAGGTTTCAAAGTTCACATGCATATTGCTCACATTTATCTAGGAAATTTGAAGGCAATATTTTCTTGATTATTTTCTGCTTATCAACAAATTTATAGCAACTTATTAAAAATATCACTTGGTAGTGGTCAAAATATTGTATCTTGTCATCTTTTTTTAGAAGTAGCCCAAATAGACTCCATTAAATCTGTGACGATTCTTCACAGTTTTGGGGCAGACAACATTAGAAAAACAAAAAAAAGAAAGGCAATGAATCATTACAAGGTGCATTGAATAAGTACTGCCTTTTGTTGTATATCTGTCCAGTGACTGTCACAACAGCACTTCCATGAGCTCAGAAAACCTGTAAATTACAATAATAGAAAAGTAAGCATGAAAAACAAAAAGCACCCACCTAAATTTTTAACAGGTATGCTCAATTCTTATTTCTTTAATGCTTTTTCCCAATACAGTATTCAATCACCTATGGCAAAGTCATAGGTAATGATATCAAACACCAAGAAACACTTAAACTATACTGCCTCTAAATTAAATTGCAGAATCTGTCAGAAACATGAATTTGGCTTTAAATATTTTGAACCTTTCTCGGCTGCATTAAAGGAACAACAACACTCTAGGAAGATCAGAAACTTACAAAGAAAAGTACTTTTACAAGTGTGTGGCCTCTGGAATAACAGATGCAGTGCTTTGTTTTATTTGGAAGCTTAGATTAATATTACTCATATACCTGGTTACAGATTTATCTATCTTGAAAATAGTAGTAAGTGGGAGGAGAAAGACTGTAGACCTGGTGACAGTGTTATTGAAACTTCTCAGTATCTTCCTGCATGCATAAATTTGACTGTTGTTTATAAATACCTTTCACATATAATTCACAGCTTCTGTTAACTTAACCTGTTGATTGTAAAATCTATCCAAAAACATGGGAGAACAATTTGATATGCCATAAATACTTCTTGATACCATACACTCATAACATTTACATCTGCACTTGAAAATTTATTTTTGTCTGGTTTTATTCTATCATTTATTTCGCAATCTGGTGATAAGAATGGAAAAGGCACAAACAACACCAACATGAAGTGTTTTCAATCACAATTGTCATTCACTGATAAAATTTTAAAAATCCCCCAAAGCCAGTACAAATAATTGCTGATGCTCCTCTCTGTTTTGCTATCAGACTGCAATATATTCTTAGATCGTGGTAGGCTGATGAGACATGCTTAGGTGGAAAATAATCAAAAAAATTCCTTTTGTACTTTATCATGGCTCAATTGTATAGGTTCCCAAGAGCAAGAACTTTTCATACTTGTTTCAAAAACAGTACATTTAGGTCTCAGCCTATCTTTTTTACAACTGACTTGTATATTATTTTGTAACAAAGAAACCTGTCAGCTGTATTGGACTGTTTATTGCTTTGACAACTTGATTTTGACTTTTTCTACATGATTTGCCAAGATTAGCTTTTATTTACAGGGTTTTATGTTCTAAGATGAGGTGAAAGTAAGAACAGCAAATATATCTTTTTCCCTGACATCTCCAATAATTTTACCTGGTCAAATGTTTGGATACACAGAGCTGCAGTAAAAATGCATGATTAGTACACTCCCCTGTGGATTATGAACAGAAAGCATGTGTTGGGCTTACACACAGACGGTGATTTACTCACAGTCACATATGAAGGTATTTGCTCTGTCTCTCTGGTGTCTTTAGTGCACTTTTCTCATTAAAGAAGACAGATACCATCAGATAATGAAACGAGTCTGTTCTGCAAAATACAGATCTGGCTTTTGAAACAAACTTACTGACCGAAGTACTAGAAGACAATTTTCAAAGATGGTCCTACAAGACAAAAATATTTGTTTATTTGTGATCATTGCTACATAAAATATCACAGTGATGGATTTTATACTATCAGATAAAAGTATTAGCAGAAATTACTCTGTAATCTATTTTCAAATAATGGGTCTGGGGTTCCGCGCATGCCATAAAATGATAATAGCTGTATAACTATCGGCATGAAGCAGATTTTAAAAAAGGATTAATAGAAACTCCAGATTCTATAAAAATACAGTTTAAATTCAGAGTTAACAACCCAAATGACTACACAATAACTATTCAATTCATCCTGTCCTATAAGCATGTAAATAGCAGGCTTTCACGATGAACTGTGTTATTTTAAAGCACATGTGCCAAAATGATCTTTTGCATCATGTCCTTGTTCATCATAAGGCTGCTCCCTCTCACTTAGCACACAGCAAATGGAATAACATAGTAATTCGAACAAATGCAGCTCTTCCTGAAATGTCTTTTAATGAGTTTCATCAAATTCATGGATTTACTTTGGTCTTATGAGCTTTCCAGTTTGGCTAAGAGGTTTGTGTGAAAAGCCTGTGGGATGCAGGAGGAGATGTGAGTGCCTCAGTAGATGGCACCCTTCTCTCTGTCTCAGAGAAGGAAACAGCATTCAGCCCCTCTGCTGCTGCCCATCAGCTCCAGCATGGAAAAAAAGGAGAAAACCACATAAACAAGGCTATTGTGACTTTTCAGCAAAAGGGCTTGTTGCTGGGGCTGGTGCGGAAGGCATGTCGTGCACTTGGTGTGCAAACACTGTGAGAAATCCCAACGAGGCCTGTGAAGAGTCAGTGGAGCTCAATCAGTGCTCACAGTGCGGGAAGTTAATCACAAGGGCCAGCCCTTGTTAGAGGCATCTTTGGGGCAGAAAGTGGTCTGATTATGGCTATAAAGCAGGCAGCACATAGCTTATACTGCAACCAGGATTTAGTCCTTATTTGCTGATACCTCTCTACTCTGTAAAGGCCGCTCAGTACTGCAGATTGAAGAAGAGGGTAATACAGCAGTTGTTTGCTGCCCGTCACTGAATTATTAAGAGAGTTAGGGTTTACTAATGTTCAAAGGAAGTCTTTTACTAATCACTGGATTACTGAAGATTTGAAATTAGAATCTCCTTAAGCAAAGACATATTTAGAAATAAAATAGATGTGCAATTTGTTATCGTTTGTTTCTGTTAGTTTTATTGCACTCTCCATGTACCAGTCACAGTTTTTTTATCTGAGGCACTATATAGCTAATGCCTTCCTGACAGAGGTATATAAAATAATCAATAGTTTGTGATCATCTGGTTTTAGTAATAAGTGCCACAACAGTTTATATGTAAGGCAAGCATATTTCCAAACTAAAAAAGAAGCACTTTTGGGGCAGTATTTTCTACAGTCATGAACTGACTCAAGTGCTCTGTATTCTGGCTTCTTTCTTTGATCTGTCTGCCTGGGTCAGAAAAGCTTCAACTGGAGCAGATCAAAGAAAGCCTGAGCAATGCCTCTTCCTCCTGAACTTCTCCCTCCTTCATTTCCCTCTGCTCTATGGTACTGGAAATCACTTTTTTTAAAAAAAGGGGCAATATAAAGTATCCCTCTTCTGCAGGCTACATCTCCACACTCAAGCGTAGAATTTTATGATTTTGTCAGACAAGATCATCCGACCACCGGGCTCATTCACACTGCAGGGCTGTCACTCAACAGATTATGTTGGGCTTTGGACACTGAGTGCCCAGGAGCACGTGGGCTCCCTGCACTCAGGATTCTGCATCATAAGCAGGGCAAAGCAATTGAGTTAGGTGGGATCATTCACAGGCACAAAATTAGCTATATGGAGTGGTCAGTATGAAACAGGAATATAGCAAATGTGTTCCAAGATCCACCTGAAAGGAACACTAGGCAAAAAAAATGGGAATGGGGGAGGGGTGTGTGCCATCAGTAAAAAAAGAGCCTGCAAGGAAAAATAAATTGTGTGAATGGAAATGGGAAACTTGACATTTTAAGCAATTGAAAGAGCTCAAATATCAGAACAACTTAAAAACTCAGCTCTGTATCTGTGAAATTGACTGTGATATCTGGTTGTTTTATGAAAAAGAAAAAAATAATTATAAAATACTTTGAATTTTTCCAGTGAGACAGCCTAAGTAACAGTAAAGGTTTTCTCATGTAAATGCTCTAGCAGAAATCAAATCAAATATATTTTGGAAAGGTTAAGGGTATGTAAAAATCTTTAAGCAAAAGAAATTATATTTAAATCATTATTACAAATAAAAGGCCTAGAAGAAAAGAGACTTGCTGAAAAAATATCCTTTCAAGAAAATATTTTAAATAATATTTTCAAATATAACAAGAAGAACCATGCTGACTTATTTTTTATATTTTCCATTCTAACTGCTAAATAAAATAGAAGTCTATTTAAATGAAAAAAAAAGAAAAAGGAATACTGTCAGGGTGCTTCAGATCTGTGAAAACCATAGAAAATGTTTGTAATATAACTTTAAAATGGCTTTGCTCCAGTCAGCCATCAGATAGCTTGACTGCTGGTGATAGATACCAGGTATCTCTTGCTGGCAATTCCCCAGCTTCAAGGAGCACCAATGTGCTATGGCAACACAGGGCAGATGTGACTGCTGGGCCAGCAGTGAAGCAGTTAACCATGAGAGGAGAATTGCCTGCAGGAATGGGAACTGTTAAAAGGTTTGCCACTACTTTAGAGAGGAGAATTCGAAGAAATGGACATTTCCTCAGCTCCGCCAGTGTTGAAGGCTGGTTTTATTTACATTGGCAATTGGTTTAATTTCTGTACATTGTTTTCAAAGCATCCTTCAATAGCAATGTAAAGAGAATTTATGAGCAATAATTCATATGTATAAATAATGCAAAACACCAATTTAAAGCTACTTTTTCTTTACATTAAATTTCAAATTTCAAAATACATACCCATTTTAGGAATCCTCCCAGTGTTATGCCTGTGTGAAGTCACTGGATCAAACTTTGTTCCTCTTCATACTGCTGTAAATACTGGGAAGTTCCATTGTAGTCAAAATCACAATTTGGTACATCCTGCCTCTGTCATTTGCTCTAAAAGGATATTGTGAGATTAAACCTCATTAAGCATGTAGCTTTGAAATAACAGTAAGACACAAATTGCAAGTATAGGAATGAAATTGCATGTTCCACAGTGATGTAAAAGCCATTTCCAGATGTTTCCATTTTAAAAGTTATGTGGACGTCTCTGGCCTGGGAAGCTTAGACTTATTTGGAAGTCAGCACACAAGATGGGTGGTACTTGGGCTACTATTGTTAATTTTTGATAAGTTGGTAGTTATCCTTCTCTTTTGCTGAACAGCATTATGCTAGTTCCAACTTCCCTTTGTCTGCAAGGGATGGAGGAGGTAGAGCGTTCCACGCCTGATCTGAAATATATTGAAAAGCAAATTCTGTACTCTAGTCTATCTAAAAGATTATGTAGACAAAACACTTGAAAATACAGAGAACTCTATCTACATAAGGGAACTCAGGCTCACTTCTACTGCAAAAATTGCTGGTTTATAGTAGCTTTTTTCCCCAAGAGTTGCTCCTTCTCTCTAGGAGCTGTCTCAAAGGACATAAACTGCAGAGTTTCTTAGAACAAATTTAATAAGAAATAATATTTAAATCAAGATGTGATTGATTTATTTTGACTCTGAGTAAAACCTAGTAAGAGAGAGAAAAAGGATGCTCTATAATGATCACATAAAAATTTTTCACATGAAATAATTTTGTTACAAGTTTCTTTTTCACTTATTTCAAATTCTGAAAGCAAAGCTTACTGCTTGACTTGATTCTTAAAGAATTATTTCTTCTGTTCTGATGATACCATTTAAAGGCCCCAAGAACATTTTACTTACCATCAGCATTAATGTCCTTTATGTAAGCATGATAGAGAGATAACAGATGTCTGAACACTCTTATATTGGATATGCAAACCTAATAGTAGGGAATATTCCTTACATACATTTATTGAATTCAAATTTATATGCACACAATTGGAAATTGAGAGATAACTCATTATTTTGTTGTTACTTCAGGTCTTTAAAATTACACAAATTTCTTTTACAGAAACACTGTGCTTATTGCACCAAGCAGCCAGCATATAAAATACTCGAACATTACAGAGAATAAGGATGTGATCCAGAGCACCTCCCTGCCAGGCATGGATGTCTCATCCCGGTCCACAGCTCATCCGGGTCTAAATGAGCTTGCTCTTGTTTGATTTCATCAGTTCTGCAATTCTAGATCTCTGGTGGTCCAAGCTCACCTGGAAATTTTCAGGCTACTCTCCAGACAAGTGAGATGGGGGCTTGAATCTTCTCAGGTTTGCGTTGGATGGCAATCCAGTTCTGCCCCTCTGTAAGTGCTCTAACCACTCACCTGAAGCTAACAAACGGGTTTAGGCACCTTCCTCTTGCTTAGGGTGGTTCTGTTTTCTAAACTTAAACGATTGACAAGACATAAAATAACTTCCAGAAGCCGAATTGCAAGCCACTTTTGGGGGATTTCCCATTGTCTGGCTCCAGCACTGGTTTATCTGCATGCTTTGAGCCATTATGACTATAAAGAGATCCTTTCGTGAATTAGGAATAAGGAACCTGCTTCTCACACTTCTGAGCAGCTCAAGTTTTATATACAGCATGCTGACACTGTTCCCTCAGAAGTGTAATCATGAGCTCTTTCCCAGATACATACCAGCTAAATCTCCAGGGGACATCTGTACCACTTCAGGGAATGAGTCCTTAAATGAGAGGACCTGAGAATGCACTTGTGAAGTCTGCATTTGTTTTCTGAGAAGGAAACCTCAGAGATGATTTTTACAGTTTCTCTGGGCTGGTGACTGGTGTGTCACCAGGCAATTAAAGTCTTTAATTCTCACATGTTAAAGTAATTGGTATAGTTCAACAGTACAGCAACAATTCAGACACTTAGATCTCAGTATGCAGAGTCTGAGAAGCCTCAGCTCAGGCTGTTTCACTTTGGACTTCATGTTTTTTCTGCTGACTGATGGAAAGAGGCAAGCAGGATCTTGCGTCCTTTCCAGCCCTAACTACTCATGATTGCAGAGAGTACCTTTGATTCCCAGTGTCGGTCTACTGCTGCCATTGTGTATCATACAATAAACTGTTTACATAACAGCCTTTTGTTACAGGTTTTAAATCTCAGGCTGCCAGTGCGAGGCAGAGGCTGCCAGCTGGCAGACACAGAGGTGCTTGTGCTCCAACTGTTGGAGGTAATTAACAGCCCAAACTGTCAGAAGGTGACAGCCGGCAGAAAGTTCCTGCCCTGGGGTCACAGCTGTATTCCGGCAACTTGCTTCTTGATTTACCAGTAAAACTAATAACGTAAATAATATTGGTATTAAATTATCAAACAAGGAGGACTGAGCCCAAGTTATATTTTCTACCCTCAGATTAACTGACAAAGAAAATTAGCATCAATATCTTGAAGCAAATAAGTAAGATGAACTACTTTGAGGGGAAAAAAGTAGAAAAACTAGTCCACTAGAAGTTTGGTGGATATAAGTATTAGGATGGTTGCAGACTATAATGCTGTTGGGTTCACATTTTCCTGAAATTGTAGAAAATTAAACTAATATTTAGTATTAGTATTCTGGACAATTATTATCAGCCACAAACTTTTAATCACTGTGTCTTTTGTTTTTATGATACCCTACAGCTATCTTCATCTACTGTAAGGCGGTATAAACTGGATTTTGGGAAGCTATGATGATTGATGCTAGCTGAATATTTGGCCAAGATGTTAATTTGTAAAACAAAAAATACAAATTGTTCAGCAGTAAATTGGCTCTTACAGTGGTTTATTTTGTGATCCCAAGAACTTTTAAGATATTTTCCTGTATCCTTGAATGATAACCAGCAAAGTAACACATAAGTGATATTTTCCTACAACACCTTTCCACACACACGTTTGAGAACTAAGTTCTGGTTGTGCTGTTGCTTTCTACCCAAACTTTGACGTGTGAATAGCAATGAATTAGGCTCTTCCTGTTTACAATGTGCTTTGATATGCAAGAAAAATAGGTAATAATAGTAAGTAAAGTTTCCAAAATCATAAGCATTCCAAGTAGTTACAGTAAATCAGAAACAAGTAGAAACTCCGAAACAAACAGAAATGCTTGAAGACAACACCCATTAGAATAGAAGCTAAAGAAGAAAAGCAGAAAAAGAATCTAAGCACTGCTTTAATTTGCTGTTATATTTCTGTCTAAACTGTGAGTCTCTTGTGCTTTGGAGCCTTGCCTCCTTCACTGTACAGACTGGAAGGAACGACAGTTCCCTCTTCCCTGGTGTGGATTTCCCAGTGCACACTCAGATCATGCTCCAGTCTGAGGTTCAGGCTCACATCTCAGCCCAGGGATGGGGATGGGCATCCAGACCCCATCATTCAAGGTATCTATAGAAATCTCATGAACATGTGCTGCAATCTACCAAACACAACTGCTCCATGGACAGGTACCCATCCTGAAAGCAAAAGTTTCCTAAGAAAAACTCCACGCTTCTCTCAAATGTCAGGAGGATGGGAAATGGGAAGCGATTTTGTGACATTTCCTGAAAATAATATAAGCAATCTAATTCACATTTATGTTCTTCGTTTTTATCCCTCCTTTGCCCTCCATTCTCATGCACCCTTTGGTAATGTCACACAACTCTGTAGGCAGAAGATGTCACTGAATCTTATAGAACCTCATAGAATCTAATTCTTTTACATTATCCGTATCTTAAATTTACTGCTGTTATATGCTGCAGTCATGACCCTTTTCCAGCACTGCCCTGGGCCTTGGACAGATGACTTCAGAACTTGCCCTCATGGATGGATGTTGCCCAGAATTTCTGAACAGGTGGCTTCTCTCCACAAAAATAAATTTTCTAAGCAATAAATTAGCCTGGTCGTCAACAGGGATAAAAAGCCAACAGTACTGTCAGCAGTGCTAGATAATGCCAAGATGGACAAAATGTTTAATATTCTTTTGGTTCGTGGTTCACAGAAAAAAAATAGTGACCTGAGATTACAAATTGTGTGGTTAGCATTGAAAGCAACAGGGTTAAACTCCAGTCTGCAGTGAGTTACATAGGACTTAACAAAGATATCTAAAGGTGAAACAAACTTAGACTCATTAGAAATCATTCGAGTCATTAGAAATTAGAGAACCTGCAGAGGTCAAGGTTCTGGTGCACCAAAAAAAGAGACAAATAAACTGCTTATTCCTAAAAGTGGGGAAAAGGAGAGCCAATGAACCATGTCAGCTAGCCTGACTTCAGACAGTTGAAAAACTAACAAAGCATCTATTGCTAAGTACTGAAAAGATTAACCAGTGAAAATAACAGTCAAAAACAACGTACTGCATCTTCACTTATTAAACAGTAAATGCTGCTTTGCATAAATATTGACCTCATTGGAAAAAAACCCCAAACAAACAGGAAAATAACTTCTTTACTTACACCTCTGTAACAAGGGTGCAGAAGAGACTGGAAAACAATATGCTGAAAGGCTGTATCAACTGGAGTTCTACTAAAATCTGTCTGGAGTCTGATACTGTGCAGTCATTTCATTAATGCCCTGGGAAGTACAACAGGCAGTAAGTTTATTAAATTCTTATATGATAGCAAGCTGGGAGGAGTGCAAGCATTTTGAGGACAAGGTTAGAATTCAAAATAAGGAAGACAAATGGGAGGTTGAAGCTATAATAAATAGAAAGCAATCCAATCAAGACAAATAAAATATTTAAGTAGGAACAATCAGCTTCACAAATACTCTCTGAGAAATGTCTTGCCTAGATAGCAGCCCTACAGAAAAGGATCTGGATGTTATAGTGTATCACGAGTCAGAGGTGTCTTAACTCTTCAATAAAGGAAGTACCACAATGTGAAGTGTAAACACAAGAGCTGTACATACAGCACCAAGTTTTGCAACTTCTCTGTCAAAATTGGGCAAGGCTCAGCACAGAGCAAAACAGATGATCAGACATCAAGTAAATGTGAATTTCAAGGAACAAGAGCTAAAAATTAATAGTTTTAGAGGAAAGAAAGACTAATAAGAAATATGACATAATATGTAAAAGATTATTACAAAGAATAAATTACTCCCTACATCTGCTATAGAAATGAAAATAATTGGATTAATTTGCAACAGCAAGAGTATTTAGCTTAGAACTTTTCTGCTATTATCTCTCCATAAGAGTACTGGAGTAGGTAGTGGAACAGATTACATGAGGAGGTTGTGGGATCTCTGTTTCTGGAATTTTTAAAGAATAGACTAGGCCAGGCTGTCAAGAATGTTTTAGTACTAGTTTATTTTTAGGAATACTTTGGACACCAGACTACATGACCTCTAAGCATTTCTCCTAGACTCACTTTTTATGAAAGTGTGTCTGTTAACTGAAGAGTTCAATGCATACAGTAAATATGTGAGATGCACAATTTACTATGCATATTTCAAATCAAAACAAGCAGTCATGTGAATTCCTACTGGAATTGCAAGAACTGTGTGAGTAAATTATGCTCAGTCTTGGATTATGAAAAGGGATTGCTCATCCAAAGACCTTGAATTCTGTACAATGTGAAAAAGGCAGCCAGAACAAATTTATAGGGCCAAGTCGGAATCCTATCACAGTCAGGAGCAAAGCTCTCATCGATTTGAGAGGGACCAAGACTTGGATAGCCTTTTATTTTTTGAGATCTGGCATCACATAATGCCACATGCCCATTGTTATTAAATTTATATATGTATATGCAAATATTTCGTAATGATATTTTGTTGTCATGTTGTCTTTTGGCAGGATTCAGTGTGGTCAGTTCAACAAACAAGAATGGTACTAGTCAAGTAAATCTATCTGCAAGATATATTTATGAAGAAGCCTGAATCTGAATTCCCTATTGCCTTTATGTCTTTACAAAGTCTTATAAATGAGGAAACAGCACCAAAGATCTATTAGTAATAGTTATTTCCTAATTGCAGTGGGAAGCATCCTGCATGTTTAAATAAATATTGTTAACTCTGACCTCTTGGTTTGCCAGGACTGATAAGACAATTGTTTGACCTATATGAAGCACATACAGTATGCATGGACTGAAAGCAGCAGGAAAACAGGAAACAATAAATCAGAAATTAGAGCACTGATTGTTATAGCTAATTACATCAGACTTCTGCTTAATTTCTCACTCTGTCATTCTAACCTGATTTTCTTTCCAACAGACTTTGCAAATTGCTGGTGTCACGTACATACAGCATATAATAACCTTTAGTTACTGTGATTGACAAATGAATGAGAATAAGAACATAGTTTATTATGGAAGAATGAACGGTGACACACACCAGATACCTGCTCAGATGCTTTTTTAATTCACTTACCTAGATATGCTGCATGATACATTTTGCCAGGACCACAGGTTTGGCATCACAACATCATAACTGAATTTGTGTCATGGTTTGATAATGCTGGACAAAGAAGGAAAAATAAGGCTATAAAAGAAGAAAAATGGCATAGATTAATCTCCACAACAAGAGAGATAAAGTGGTAACCAGAAAATTTAAATGAATCCTGAAAATAATATGGTTAGAATTAGGCATATTAATCAGCATATTTATTCTTGATGTTATTTTCTTCATACTACACATCAGATAACTTGGTGTTATTATTATTGTCTCTTTCTACATTACTCCACTTTCAAAATATAATGTCTTTCTTTGTCTTGTTTCATCACTGCCATCAGCATCTTCAGATGTCTTAAATTAGCACAGATATTTTACTGTAGCTAGAAATATTTGGTGGAACATAAACTATTAATTTGTAGGTATCTAAATTGCAATTTTGCCCTTCTGATCCAAGTAAAAAGTCATTAGCAGGCTTGTTAAGCCACTGTCTTTCTATGAGATGGATGCTTTCCTTTGGACCAGCAGCTTGCTGACATTGTTTTGAGAGGTCAGGCCACTCTGTGTCACAGGTAGTTGTTGATGGGGAGACATGCAGCTTTCACTTTCCTCAATATCTCTTAGACTGCCATCAGCATGAACTCAATGCGAGTAGAGCCAAACAGACACACTGGAGAAGTACCAGAAGGATTAATATTATATCATCATTGCCTTTAACAGTCTGTGCCTTGTGTATTATGTATTCTGATACTACCCATATGATTTAGCATAGCAACATCTGGTAAAAAAAAGGAAAGAACTCCAGGCCAAGGTAATGTTTTATTCATGTGGTGTACCCATATATCATATCCCTTAATGTTATTTTGAGTTTTACAAATTTTTTTCTCCACAACCATTGTCATTTCTTCATCCTGTTCCTTTGGGATTTTTATTTGCAACTTTGTAAGGGTCAAGGCCTAGAAATCAAGCAAAAAACCAACATACTGATGTTTTTAGCTATACATTTGCAGACTCTTCCATTCTCTTCCCAGTGGGCCATCACATCACCTCAACTGACTGCCATAGTGAGAGTAGTTAATATTGATCTGCAGTGCTTGTCAGGTTGTAGGCCTTTCTTAGTGTTCTCCTCTCCCCTGACTAGGAATCATAAAATTCTCCTTCTTCACAAATTTCCTATACTCCAACAATGGTATCAGGGTCCTTTAGTGCTCTCCTTAGGGGTCAGTTTCTGGACAAATATACATTCATTAATCATTATGGACATTATGTGTTTCTATATGCAATTACAGATTTAAGTATTCAAGTTGGGGGTTGAGTTTTATTAAGTTATAATATTTGACAATCCACAAATCTTTATTCTTCCAAAGCCTAACATATTTGTTTAGCCATTCCTGCCTATCCTCCAAATTAATAATGGAGATTACTCTTTTTTACAGCTGTTCTGTCCCTTTGCCTCGTTTCTACTTTTTGTATTGATAGGTTGATGGGCTTATTTAAAACTGGAAACAAAAACGAAATCTTATGTCCTAATTACTGACAGAGAAATAGGTATTCCAATGTCAAAGTATAATATTTAATAAGCATTCAAACTTACTGGAAAGACTTTTGCTTTACCTGTAGTGATAAGGCAACTGGCTTCCTAAAGCAACAAGACTGTGGCTTTATCACTACAGATAAGGCAATAACATTACACAACAACAGCTTTCTGTTAGCCATGGTGGACCACATTAAAACATTTTATATTGTTGGAGGAGCTAACTGAAAACATAGGGATACCCCCTGGTTTTTCAGCAATGTAACCACGAAGCCAGGAAGCTGCTCCAGCTAGCAGTAAAAAAACCTTAGGAGGTATTAACAGTGTAGAAGAAGCCCTCTAAAAATTCCAGTTACTTTCTGATTTCCCTCATGTTATCTTGCTGAATTCCTGGTCTTGTTTCAGAGAAAGCCAGTTCATCCATCTCCATATAGAAGACAAGCACAGTCGTGTTTGTAGCATTGTTATCAAAGACTAATGCATGGATAAAGCAAACAAACAAACCCTAATCCAAAGCTATTTTAACTGCAGCATTAGATCTAGGAAACCTGCTGATTACCTCTTGTTATGCATGACAGCTAATGGGACTAATGAGGTATTTGAAGCATATTCTTAAAACTATGTGATACAGCCAAGTTTATTTTGAAAATGAGTGGGTCCATATCCCCTCTCATTGGTTCTGTTGTGTCCTAGTTGAAGAAGATTTAAGTACAGCAAATCCTGCTCTGTATTTTGACATGAAAGGAAGATAGAGAGTGAACAAACTTTGAGAAAATAGAAAACTTTCTTATAATGCAGAGTGCGCATAGAGTAGCCTAAGAGACAAACAGGGGAAAAGCTTTTAAAGTAGTTCCGCAGAAATGCAACCATCATAAGTTTACCATCTTTCTCTAGAATAAAATAATCCTGTAGCACACAGCAGGAATGTAGTTTTCTATTTTTCCTCACAACCAGTAAATATAGTTTCCTCTTGGAACTTGATACAATAACATCTCTGTTGCTTTTCAAAATGAAAAAATTAATGAAAACTGAGGAATTCCTATCTTTGCTGTATTTTTCTGTTTGTTGCATGTTAACTCCCACCTGTTTGCCTCTTACTACAGATTTTGACCTTTAACACACAAAAATCTGCAATCTGCCGCTCTGCATCAGATTCCGTACAGAAGTCCTACAAGTAGACCACCCCTTCACAGGTAAGGAAAGCCATTAAACCCTGTGAATTTTCACAGTGGATAAGCCTAGATTAATTTGACCCAGGTGTTTGTCTATTACTGTGCATGGGAACACTTGCAGTGTCCCCAGCTCTTTCTCCTGTGGTGGTCCAGCCTTAGTACTCTCTGGACTCTAATCTAAACCATGTAAGAGAACCAGCTGGCACAGGACTTTGTAGACAGACTCTTGTTATTCTGTTTGTGTCACTTTGATGTATTCTTTTGCTTTACATATGAATACTTGTAGAAGTAGGAGGAAAACATGAAGAGCCATGTGCTGGAATTAAGTTACAAATGTCAATCTCTTTCTCCCCTTTACAAAAAACGAGTCCTTGATTTTATGCTACACATGCAAAGGGAAGTTTCATTGTGAGCAATGCAAAAATTTTGAGGTAAATCTGTCCTCATTTGCACCTCTGCAACCCTTGCTGAATTGGGGTATTTGAGTAGGAGATGTCTGAATCTGTCCTATTCATATTTATTTGCACATAACACATTTAGTTAAATTTATACATTATTTTAAAAACCAAACCATTTAATGAACATTAATGGCTAAGTAATTGGATGCTAAGTCAATATGTGTATGGATGTGAGAAGCCTGAGCTATTGTACCAAAAACTGCCCATAATATGAGGTATTTTACAAAAAACCCTCCATTGTTTCAGCACACTTTACTAGACTGAAATAGTGAGAAGAGTAACTTTTGCAGTTATTTAATGGGTAAAAATGTGAATTGCCCCACATACCCCAAACCTGTGCAACTGAAAACGTTTCTAAAATTAATCATGGCTAAAATACAGTACATGACTAAAAGGTGTTCTCACATGTCTGGCCCACAGGAGACACAATTACATATTGGCAAGATTGAAAATAATGTGCGTCGCAAAATTTTTCATAAGGGCAAGATGAATCTACAAGGTCTGATTATCCTCTCACAGCACTACAGATTGGCAGCTAATAGAATTAGGCTTGTTTTAAACATGTATAACTGAATTGGGCCCTGGATAATCAGAAAGTTGGCATATCACAGACCAATTTTTTCGTTATGAATAACCCTGTGAAAATCCAGGGATACATCTGGAAACTCACATTGTAAGTGAGATGAGAATCAGGCCATGCCTGAAAGTTGTAATTAGACATAAACCAAAAGAAAAGACAATATTTTGAACTGACTAAAGCTGATGCATAGTGAAAAGACTGCTTATATCCCTTGGCATAGTAATGTATAAATAACTCTGTAGTCATCTTAAGACTGTTTATGAAGATATAATGCATGCCATCAAGACTCATATTTTGAGCCAAGTTTGAGACCATACTAACATTAACATTAATGGTACAGATCAGAATTACTCAAAACCATGAAGAGAACTATCTCAGTTACCACAAACTCAACCCAAGACTTTCAGAACAGTAAAACTTAACCATTAATATTTAAACACAAAGCTAGTAATCAAGAAGTGAGTAACATTTCACCTAGACCAATTAATAATGTAAGCTGCGATTGCCTCTAGACTGCAACATCTTTAGCCATCAAATTCAAATGTATAAAATTGTTTATAAACAATGGAGATGTCAAATGGAAATGGATTTCAGGTACTGCACAGATCAGCCTCTGACTACAAAGACTGGTTTGGTCCCATTTTGAAGCAGTTCTGAGGAGCCATTTTTTCAGGACATGTTTAAAGAAATTAATGATTTTATTTATATATTCTTAATTTTCTTATAATTCAAACTATTGCAGAGGAAAAAGCAATCTTTTCTATCTCATCTGAAATGCTAGTACCCAAAGAGATTTGTATTCCAAATTTATACCATCCCTTAAGTGAGATGCCTCATCCTGCCTTGAAGATAAGATTCCAGGCATTGCTCAGATACTTGGGTATAATTTATTGTAGCCACACAAAAGTCAGATCTAAATCCTTTTGGATCATGATGCCACAAAACAGCAGTTCAAAGTTCAAAGAGGGAGGCCGACAGATGCAATTAAGTTATCACTGTTGGGATAACTGTAACCCTTCCTGTGCTTTTAGCACTTCTGGGATCCTGAAGATTGTGAAATGTTTAAAAAAAAATTTGAAAAAAAAGAGCATTCTCTTCAACACTACCTATATTTTCATTGCATAAATCACAGCAGTTGGAATAAAATACATCCAGTGAATTACTTCCTGCCACTAAGGAAAAAAAATCCAAAATCTTGTTTCCTGATGACTACAAACTTCTCTTGACAAACCTCCAGTGCCAAATGTGGTTTCCATTTACTGTTTTGGGATTTATTTGTCTATGCCAAAGTTCAGGTGTGCCAGCCCTTTGTAATAAGCCATTTGGATGAAAGCTTGGCTAGCTCAAAGGATTCTGATGTATTTTATTGCTGCCTTTTAAGATTATTGTTCAGAAATACCAACTCTAATTTTGAAATCAATTAGCCATGCAGTCTGATGAGGTGTTGGCCCAGCTCAGGTTCACACCCGCTGTCCGCAGATTATTGTTAAGTTGAGTCAGGTCCTTAGAGCTGCTCTGCGTTGCAGGCATCTGGTGTACACATGTTTGATGTCCTTACAAAATGACGCTGATGGCTTAAATGGCAAGGCTCTAATGAAGAAAGCCTAGCAAGTTTGCTGCTGTTTGCCAGCAAAACATGACTTTTACAGGGCAGCGTTAAAGTCTTTTTTTCCCTTGTTTAACTCTTCGATGTCAAAAGAATATAAATCTTCCCTGGAGGGTGGAGATTCAGCAGAGGTGACAAAAACAGGACCTGAGGGTCCACTATAGGCATGCAGAAGGAAAATCCCTCTGGGATCTTGCACCTTCCTGGCACCTGCATGGCCTGTACAGCCATGCCACAAAGCGCTAGCTCCAGAGGGAAGGGTGTCTGCCTGCACTGGTCAATGAGTTCCATGGAGGGAACAATGCTGCACAGTCAAAAAGAGGGGCTCCCAAGCCTCTCCAGGGAGAGGGAAGAGAATCACAGAATATTAGAATGCCTTGGGTTGGAACAGACAATGAAGATCATGGAGGTCCATCCCTTCTGCCATGAGCAGGGGTGGTTTACACTAGTCCAGATGGCTGAAATTTTCCAAAACAGTTTACATTGGTTGTGCCATTACAAAATGTCTCATGGTAATCCAAACAAAGGATGAGTGTATAAGGTTGTTTTCCATTACATCTTTGGAGGCTAGGAAGTTTTTCTGCAGTTTCTCCAGCTTTGTGCACGAGGTCTAAGAATACAACCTCCGAGGCAAAAATATAAACTAAAAACACACATCAAAAATAAAACCCATCAGACTGTGTTCTTTAACACGTATAAGAGAATTATATTCTTATTCCCTGAGATTTATTCCAACAAATTCACCTGGAGGAGCTGAACATCAGCATTATGAACCATACCGGACAAAGAGCTGTAGCAGGGATGTGTGATGAGTTATTTGTGATCATTACTATGCTAGTCTATCTTGAATGATAGATGCTAAACTGCCAGTCTAATCATCTCAAAGGAATTTACAAGTGGCCTCAGAGCTGGAACCATTTATTAAAATCAGCCTTTTGTTCAACCTGCAACATTTTGGAGAATATTAAGTACATGCAAACTGAATTTTATCTACTTTTCTTTGTTTTTCAAAACCAAAAGCATTTTGGTTTTTGCTTACGTTAACTGTCATGGTCATTTAGAACCATTGTCCTCTATGCTAAATAGAACAGAAAGTTACATACAAACAATTAATCTAGCTCAGAACAATCAGGTATGAAAAATCTAGTTCTTATCTGGTCAACAAAATGGACGTGGCAGCAATATACACATGTTAAATAGTTATGCTGAAGGAAAAGTCTCTAGAGTCCAGGAGTGGCCATACAGAATATCAATAGTCAATACACAGGAATTAGGTTCCTTCCATCTGCAGTACCTCCTAATAATAATGCTAAATGTCTATGACAAGAAGAAAATGGAGGAAAGGAAGGAAGCACAGAAGAGTAAGAAGGAGAGCTGGTCTGGAGGACAGTTTAAGGAGATGAGGTAATAATCAATAATAACTGATGAGAATTTTCCCTTTCCTTAAGTCCTTGACAATTAAGCGCGTCAAAAGGTTCATGGACACAATGGCTTGTATAGCCCAGTATCCCATCCCCAACAGTGGTCATGTAGGGATATAAAAAACAATTATGGAACAATCTGATACAATCTCTCAGCTTTTAGCAATCACTGAGCATTTTCCTACAGGTTTGAAAGTCACTGATGGATCCATCTTCCAGGAATTCGTTTAGTACTTTTGGATTCCAAATGCTTTTGTATTTTGCTTTCAATAGCACTCTGTGGCTAACAACTCAGTACCACAATACTCTGTGACCACCGTTCAGTTATGTGGGGAGAGAAAAAGGCCTTCTCTTGACACTGTTTTCATGTGCTGAGTTCTCGTGTGAAGAAAAATAAATAAAGAGCTTAAATTCACCTCTTCCACTTACTTCTTGATTTTTTTAATACCTCCTCTACATAGACCATTGTCCTTTTGGTCAGCGTTCTTGCAGCCATTGTTCCATACATTTAATCCACCCTTATCAGTCTTTTTATCTGGTTCTGTTTTATAATTGTGGCAATGCAATGAACAGACTCTGTACACCAGATTCCTTTTTAACATGGATCTCAACATTCTGGAAACCAGAGCCTGCAGATCAAAAGCTCGAAAAATCTTGCATCCAGACTAGCCAGATCTGGCATAGCTCCGTATACCATAAACAAACAGCTTTTCTTTAGCATCCTGGAAGGTATATTAAGGGAAGTTCTGTTATCTAAAATCTCATAAATTTATGGATGACTGAAGGGAAACGTGAAATTCTGCCAAAATGCCACTTCTTTTAAATAATTAAATAACTTTCATTTTCATTGAGGCCAGAAAGAAAGGTGCATAAATGGAAGTAGTTTGGCTGCTCCTGAGTCAGCACTGGAATAGTTTGGTTCCAGCTCCTGTTGGGTCTATCAAAACTTGGCCTTTTTAATTAAGTTTATTAAGATGCTTTGACATTTTATTATGAATATATCCTATTAGACAGTAAATCCATTTATGTTTCTGTTAGCCAGGCATGTGATAGGTAACACCTATCTGCCTATAACTGGAAGATTTATTGATGCCTTGCAATAATATTAATGGCAGTAGTGCAGGTCAAATTGCTCTGGTCAACGCTGTTTAATATAATAGATATTATCCAATTACATAAGGCTTGAGGATAATTTGGTAAAATTAAAGAAACCCATTATGATATTTCCTTAGAAGCATTATTATACAGTTTGACATCTGAAAACAATACTTAGTCTCCAGCACATACCAGGGAGATGACCACCTGACTGCCTCTGTCATGAGTTATTGTTTGGATCATTAATGGTTGGAGCTTGGACTCTGAGCTTTAAAATATATGATGCACTGGGCAGATACCAGTGTATAATAATTATGGGAGTAAATATTTATATTTTCAGTGAGGAAAAAATAAAATTCTTGTCATAGGAAGATTCTTTTTATTAATTAAAATAATTTCTTTGTAGTGAGTGACTAAGTTTACTGGCTCCGCATCACACAGCAGCACTGATCATGCCATTAAGACAGATTTGTAAGCCTTGCCTATCTATTAGCTGTTGATATTTGAATGGGGAGATACACTGGGGAGATGAAAGACAATCTCTTAAATTGTTCATCCCACACTTAGTGCTAATCCAGTTTCTGGACTGTCTGTGACGCAAGCATAACAAAGTAAATAAGAAGACTAGAGTTACTCTTTCACCAGATTCTTGTTAATTCTGCTAGTCTGTAAAATGGAGTCTGCCATTTAGGCCAGATCTCAGGGCAATGCTACTCTTGGCCACATAAATCTTCTACTGTTCACGGGGGTCTTTTCTTCTGAGAATTCTGCTACAACAGGCTATTGGTTCCCTTGTTTCTACCTGAGTTTTTTGTCTACCTTCTTATACATTCCTTACTTTTATCTGGGATGTCTCAGGTGCTACATGGCCAGGTTTGATTTCTCAGCTTTTCATCACAACCAATCTTTTCATGAGAAAAATTGTATTTTCAAACTGAATATGATTTTATTGATTTTTGGGTTTGTTTTTTTCGGTTGGTTGGTTGGTTTTTGGGGGTTCTTTTTTGAAACACTGAATGAACTGGGCTGCACAGACACCATCAGCATGCATCGTGAAGTCTTCCTTAAATGTTCTTATTGCTCTCTCTCATAACAGCTATTACCATTGCTGCTACTGTAGTCTTAATGAGTAACATGGTAGAGGATAGTAAATTGTTTAATCTGAAAACCATTACCTTTCTTGAATTTTAGAACTTCTTTGTAAAGAACTGATTGACTCTAGCAAATTCTACCTGACTTTGGCTAGTATGTGCAACTCTTCAAGACCTGTGTGGCCCAAGAGACAGCTTACCTCTATCTTATATATTCTATCTGTACTTATAGAATAATAAGATAAATACCAGGCAGTAAGCATTAAAAGGAGAAAAGCGTGTGAGAAATTAAAATGAAAATTTATTTACAGCACACCCTATATAAGATTGACCTTGCTCACATTGTAATCATTTCCAATCCTTCAATGATGTCAACCTATACAAAGCTGAGCCTCATAAAAATAGAAAACGTGAAGGTTATGTGGCAATACACTGACAAGTTTTAATACCACCTCCTTCATAGCAAATGGCCAACATAGGTGCAGAGCTGCCTGCTAGTGGTGTGTACTTACAGAATTGAGAGAAAGAAAGGCAAAACTCAACAGGTATAGAACACAGGTCGTGACACACACATTGGAAAGTCATGACCTTCAATATTATGGCAACAATTCTGTCCTTAACTCTCTGTATGTTAAGAACAACAGCAGCTAGAGTAAGGAACACTGTCACCATAAATTGAGAAGTCAGAGAGTTTTGTTGCTTTCCTCCAACCATAATGTTACGCGAATGCTGTTTTGTTGTGCCTTTAATACAATAAAGGACTAATTCCTCAGAAATCGAGGATATAAGTCATGTAAATGAAAACTTGTAAATTATGTCAGTAATCCATAACTCATACAACTGATTTGGAAACCAGAGCCTTATGGTTCAGAAAGAAGTAATTGCTTTATTAACTCCCATTTATCAGTATAAAACTGGCTAATTTAACTGACTGACTGATTTATATATTGATACCTTAAATTTAGCTCAACATCCTAACTTAATAAGGGGATCACATATGGATGTTTAAGAATATATTACTTTCTTGTTGGTTGATACTCTAAGCATGCCCTTATTAAGACAGATTATCTCCTTTCGCCTGTTCTTTTAAGAGAAGGACAAAACAAATTATATATGTCATTTATTCTACCTGACAGAAAGGCCATGTTTCCATATAACCCCCTCTCTAGTAATATGTTGAATGCATGACTAACCACATCATTCATTCTCATTTTAACATCCATGATGTCATAATCTTCTGCAACAGTAAGGGTATACTCCTGCCTGCAGACTTTTGGAAATCACCACAGGGAGTCAGACTACTGAAGCACAGTCAAGCAATAAATCTACCAGCTACACTTGAAACAAAAGTTGGAAAGAAAAACTAATATGGATTTATACACCTCTGATTCTCCAATAAGTGAGGTCTTGTGTACATTTAGCTGACCCTAAATTATATGTTAAGAACTCAAGGGTTCTCAGTAACTACTTTTAAATCATGAAATCAAGGCAGGGCTGTATTACTTACTTTAAGTAAAATTATTGATATTGCCAACTATGATAATACGCTTTTCAGGGAGAGACGCGGGTTAGGAGCCTAATGAGCACAGTTTTTAGGTATTGGTATAAATAACTTGCAGCTGTAACAATCGTAAGTTATAATCCTTGTAAGCAAGGTTACAGACAGTATATGATGTACAGCCCTGACTCTATAATGCACATGCTAGAAGCGTGAGCATTCAGTGTGTTTAACTTTCAACATTAACATGCCTATGAAATGTGGCACTATTAGGATAAGGCTGTGTGTGGATCAAGGTAGTTAGCTCTGATTCATCTTACATTCAGATAACTTGTTCACATTTCTATTGATTCAGAGCAGCCCAGACAAATGCACATTTCACTATTAATACGAAGTCTGAAAACTTCACTACTATCTGGGATTTTGATCACAGAATCAGCCAAACTCCAAATAATAGGTCTAATATCAGGTAACAATTTGTGCTAAGTTATGGCTTGAATTGTCCTTTTCATATCTCACGCTATCATCCACCAAGCATTTTATTTCCCAGAACACATTTTAAAAATTGTGGGTATTGGTTAGGAAATCAAAACACTTTTATTTCAGCCCTTCATTCTAGTGATTTGAGCTGAAGATTCTTACTGACTTCAAACCCTAATAGCGTATGACTAGAACAATGTGAAAATTCTCTTCCTGAAGTCCAGCGAAGTTCTAAAAGGACTGTTTAAGTTTATTTTGGAGCCTTCATTTTTTTAGCATAAGACAGAGTATGTGCTACTTAGAAATTATCAGAATGCTGTTTTGCAATACAGAAAATCTACTCCAATGCCCACACATCACAGGCCTGTCTCCATAGTGATTCCAGTTCCACATACTTGGCCTGAATGTGCTTTACCTCACTTGAAACTGGAGTTAAACACTACTATTCTATACAAGAATTAAGCCTTCCTTCTTTGTCATTTCATGGCTACAGAGGCATCTGATCAGTATGAGGGAAAAGCAATTTCAGTTTAGAATACTGAAAGTGAACATCACTGGGGTTTAAAACCCTGTGTGCTCCTTCATCTTTGCATCCTCATAATGATGAAATCATATAACGTAGCTGAGTTCATTATCTATTATATTACATTATTCTTCCTCTTTCATTCTCCCTATTTTATACGGCATTTATTATTCTTAGCCATATGGTACACACACAATTCCTTTAACATATGCTGTGCAACCTTTTTTATGGAATGTGAAAAATAAATGTCTGATTAGAATCAGAAAGCCACTAATGAAACAAAACAGTAATTATTCCATACAAAATAATTACTGAAATGATGTCCCTAATATGCTTCTTGAAGGGTATTTCCTCAGTAACAATAGGCTGATTGCTGATTGCTGAGATAGATGGGCAATTGTTCAAAAGACTTAATGGCCAAGAAAACAATGACATTTTGAGTTTGTTCTGAAGACAGCAGGAAGTGTTTGAGAGAAGTCTATAGTTTACTAGAAATATATTTGCTTTCTCTTTGTTGCAATTTTTGTTGTCTCCATATGCAAATTTACAGTGAAAGTAGAGTGCTGTTCCACCAGAGATAAGTCTACAACAGTACAGGCTTCAGATGATACTGAAGGCTTACAAGGAAAATACTAGCTCTGTCTGATCCCATCTCATCAGCAAATGTCTCACTCACATTCGAGTGTTTTTCAATTCAAAGCTGATTCTTCAGTCTCACAGCACTATTGCACTCACAGTGCAATGGACTCATCTTGTATTTATCAGGAGTGAATTGCTGCCAGAAGCTGAAAGGTTTGTGGTTTTAGTGAGCACACTTCATTGTAGCCCATCATGTATTCACTCTCCAGAGTAGTGAACATTTTCTTCCCTTCTCTAGAAAAATTGTTTAAGGTCAAAACAAAACAATTTGTGTCAAATTTGATATCCTGTATTACAATTTACAGTAAATAAATTTTGAAAAACAGATACTTTAAATTTAAATTTCCAAAGATTGTGATGAAGTTGAAATGGAAGCTATAATTTTTCTTTTCACTTGAAAATTATTTTTCAAAAATAACACATTTTAACAGATTAAAAAAAATTAAGAAAATTGGCATCTCTGAAAGGCACGGGTTTTTTTAAAAGTAAACAAACCTGTTAATAATAACAATACATTGACAAATTGTGGGTTTTTTTCACACCTCTATTACTTTAAAGCACATGGGGTTTTCCTCCATTTTTATTCTAAAAACAGTTCAAAAATTGACCCATGAAAACTTTATAATTGTTCTAAAAGCTCTCTGGGATCCCAGCATTAGAAGAATGTGGACCTGTTGCAGCAAATCCAGAGGGTCACAAAAATGATCAAAGGAGCACCTCTCTTCTAAAGGCAGGGTGAGAGAATTGGGACTGCCCAGCCTGGAGGAGAGCAGGCTCCAGGGAGACCTTATTATGGCTTTTCAGTAATTAAAGGTAAGAAAGATATGGACCAACCTTTTAGCAAGGTCTGCTGAAATAGGAGAGGGGATATTGGTTTTAAACTAAAAGAGGGTAGATTCAGACAAGAAAAATGGAACTAATTTTTGACAGTGAGAGTGGTTAAACACTGAACATGTTGTCCTGAGAGGTGGTGGATGCTCCATCCCTGCAAACATTCAAGGTCAGGTTGGATGGGGCTCTGAGAAGCCTGATCTGGTTGAAGATGTCCCTGCTCATTGCAGGGGCATTGGATTAGTAGACCATGAAAGGTGTCTTTCAACACAAATTATCCTATGATTCCATGAATAACAGCTCTTGGCCAAATGAAAGCATTGTTATATTAAGCAAAACAGGCTGTTATTTTAATTTGATTTACAATGTTTTTGTAGATTACTATATTCTTCTAAATCTACTTTAAATAGAAATATTTTCTCTCCAGTTTCATTGAATTCAAAATAGAAGGAAATTTGGTGAAGAGATCTCTTTTTTCAGAGAAGATATCTGTATACTGAAGTTTTGTTCAGACAGGTATTGCTTCAGACTATAGTGCACACTTCAGAAAGTTTGAAACAACTATTTCTGTTAAGACCATGATCCCATATGCTCTCATTATGTCTACAACCAAATAATGTCCTATACTTTCAAGGATGCCTGCACTAATTCTCAGTGCAGAAGCAGGACCACATTTTCTCTTTCAATCCACATCCTGATTCATATTCCATTGAAATTAAACAAAGATGTCACTGGCTTCAGTGAGCTTTGGACGAGTCTTCAAAGGCACTTTAAACATAGGAATACTATATATACCAATTGGTTTACTGCATGAAATACTGTACCTACTTAACTTGCAGAGCTGAAGACATACATATGTTGTAGAAGAACATCCCAGGAGAAAAGAAAATCACAATATTTGCTAGAAAAATATCAAGCACAGGCAAAGAAAGAGGATCCGTTTGCTAAGGGTCTGCCTTAGGACACAGAAGGGAAAAATTCAAGGCTTTGCTTTACCAGAGTCTTCCTGCGTGATCATATACTACTTTATGTGCTTCTGTTCTTCTGTAGGAAAGAGCAGTACTTCTGGATTTATAAAACCAAATGGATAAGTATTTTTTTAAACTGTGGAATGTTCTAATGTTGTGCTACAAGAAGCACTTAGGGTGGGATGTAAACACAGGCAAAGGTCTCTACCCACATCAGTCAGCTGGCACCTACCTGCATCATCTCCTGGTACCAAAACAATCACAGTCCCACAGTCTGCTTTGCCAATACCAAAGCTCTGGAAGCCTTGTGTGGTTCTAGCTTCAGGGGATCAGAAAACAATTGTGGTGAGGAAAAAGGGATCTTGCCATCTCTTTTGAGAGGCAATGAGGCTGGCATCAGCTGTAAGCCCTAACGCCAGTTCTCTTCTGATCTGTCCCTGGTCTTGGTCCTGAACATTCACTGCTGGTCTGAGACAAGAGCATCACTGAGTTTCCTTAGACAGGACAGGCCTTCTTCTGGGGGTGATAAATGAAAGTTCTGCAAGTTTAAGGGGAAACTAAATGTAGAACAACACCCTACCCACTAGGCAATAATAAAAATGTGCACCAACACCATCAAACATATATCTCCTTGTAACATCCTTACAGTGAATTTTACTTGCTTTTTTCTTTTTTCTATATATATGTGTGTATATATATATCTAATTCTCTAGCTACCATAATTTTTTGTGTTAAAATATTTTATGATAATTTTATAGAAGTATTCATATATTGTGTTATATGCGTTAACTCTGGATTCTTAATGTAGAATCCAGGATGTACCATTTTTATTTTGGCAGGTGTTGATAGCGTATTGATGTTTGCACTAACTGCAGCCTAGTCTGATGAAATTTTCACAAATGCACATGGGGCAGTAATCAGCATTTACCAGAAAACAATGACTCACGAAAGGAAAGAATCAGCCAAGGATACAGCATGTCCAGACAGTAAAGATTGCCCAAGTTGTTTTCCTTCAATGCCAGCATAATCAAAATTGGTTTATTTTTCATTTGGTCAATATTAACATAATTTATTAGCCTTGAAATTCTCCAGCAAAGAACTAATTCACTCTCAAGAGACATGCTGGACAAGGAATGCAACAAAAAAAGGTGAATATCTAAAGTAAGTAATTTGAAATAAATTGGAGAAAGACCTCAAGCACAATCCTACTTTTCCCATATTGCTCTTTTTTCTTTATGGCAACTCTGACATGTATGTAGGCTGGCATTTTCTTTCCATTTAAATATAAAGAGCTCACTAATTTTACATATGAGTTAACATTTCTGGTCATGCAACTATCTTTGATATACACATAATGGCCAAATTTCTGTCTTTAAGGTTCTGCAAGTCTGATTCCTTTCCTCCACGAAGACCCAGTAGCCCCGGTGGGAGTCTCCTGTGCTGTTGATGCTCCCCCTGCTGACAGCCTTCAATCAGGAAAACACATTGCAAGGGTTTCAGGGGACAATGGGAAGAACAAAACACTTGGATGGGGTTAATACAAGAAATAGGAACAGTAGAGGAAATCACAGGGAGAAGGAGATGGGCAAAATCAGAGAGAAAGGGAAGGGGCAAAAGATCCAAAACCACCACATCACCTACAAGCCCTAAGCAATCTGCAATCAAAACATGATCTTTCTAAGCTGCAGAGTGGGAAGGCTGCAGAACTTATGATGGGTTTGAAAGAATTTACAGGAAGAACAAGAATTTCTTTGCTGCAGACAAACTCCTATGGGATATGGGACATCAGGATTACAGGCCAGGTATATATCAGACAGATAAGGGACTGAAACTGAGGGCCCAATAAGTCCTAAGGACCAAGTTAGTGATCATTTCCATGATAATTATATTTTCTTCCTTTTTTTAAGACTTTTTTTTTAACTGAAATTAAAACCTCACTGATTCTGTTAACCTTTGTGTTCTCTGCTGAAAGCTGTGTCAGAATCACAGTCTGCCTTTCTTCACTCCCCTCCCACCTCCCAACAAACTTTCACTCTAAGACCAGGTGAGTTCTTGAACCTTAAAATCCTATTACTTTCTACCAAAACCTATGAAAATTAAAACTTTAAGAAACCTTCTTTAGTGATTCACAAACAGGATGACACCTCCCCTCCATCTGCTAACTAATAAATTAGTTCAAAGGATGAAGGACTATGGTATATTACTAAAGAAGTCCAGTAGCATTGATTAACTTCTAAAGGATCAGGCTTTCATTTTCAATGATCCTTTAAAAGCTTAAGAAGTTATACAACATTACCACTTCTCCTACGACATTCCACCCACAACAAAGAAACACTGCATTTGACCTCCATGACTGTATTTGTCATGGCATAGTCCTCAATTGCATGGATGCTTTGTACTCTTGTTTCAAACACTGAGTAATTCATTTGCCTCCCAACAGAGACCTGCATCTGCAAGACAGATAAAGCATGGAGTTGTTGTATTAAAATTGTCAACAGAGAGCACAACACAATGTTTACTCCAATTACGCAAATCTACCCTGGAGATTTGGGTCTTATTCCCATCTTGGCATGAAGGGCTGTGGGCAAGTAAGCACCCCAAATTTTTGACAGCTGATCACTGTTCTTTCCACATTTGACAGGGAAAATCAAAGGTAGGATTTGTCAAGTAATTAATATTTATTTTGGGGAATAAATGACACCCTATTTCTCCCCACTGACATTAAACTAAATGTAAACACTCTTAATTCAGATGAAGACCTTAATTTCTGTTGTGCTTTTAGCTGTAGGATCTGAATTTCAGAGGTGAACACTCCCAAACACAACTGAAGCCACTTTCAAACACAACCAAACCCAGCACCTCTATATTGCCCTGGCACAAGGCAGCAGCATTTCATTATCCCAAGGACTCAGAGGGCATTTGTTATACCTGCAAAAGGACAAGCACAGTGGAAGGCTCAAATTAGTCAACAGTGTGGGTGTTGGTAATTTTTCTAATAAATTATATATAAATGCTAAGGATAAACAGAATTGTTGCTGCCTATAAAATCAATATATTGTATTTTGCATGTGGTGCCCTGGTGCATTTTTATCAACAGCATGCCTGTGCTCTGCAAGTAGTGTGATACGGGACACTAAATGCCTGTGTTGCATATTAATCCCTTTCAACAATGTTAGCTACCTTCATCTTGCTTTTTCATAACTACTGATAGCTTTGTTGTCTTTTTTTTCTTTTCATGTATAACTAGCTATATTAGCTATGACTGAAAACCTTACAAATGGAAATATTTTCAGTGAAAGTTGAGGTACATCATGAGAAGAGGTCAGTTTTTAATCAAACCGCTTTAAAAATGGTCAAAATACAAGGGCTTCATCACCAAAACAGCACTGGTCCAGCCACGAGAGTAGTCAGTTCAGATCTAGGAGATCTTTTTTCAATGCCTTGCTCTGAAACAGGGCGGGACAGAACAGTAATTTGAACCTGAGCCTTTCACATTCCAGCTAAATGCCCAAAAATTTCCTGCCAGCTCTAATCTGTGTGGAAAGAGATGAAGAGAGAGCACATTAACTATGTGTGTTTGCAGTGAACAGTTTTATATATGGCAGTAAAACTGTGAGTCTTAGCTTAGACATACTTGACACAAATAGTCTAGTTTTGCAAAATATGACTTTAAGAAAAGGGAGAAAATATGGAGCTGTGTTGTTTTTATAGACCATTCCACAAATTTAGCCCTAAAAACGTTTGGTGGGAAAGGTAAAATCTGTCTTTTGCTGTCACAATACTCTGCTACCATCAATGAATTTTGTTTAGAATAATATGGCCTTAATGCCCCCATCTCCTGTAGAATTGCTCAGACTGGTAGTTGATTAGAGTGGAGAGAGGTGCCAGTATTATCTGTGTTAGTGCTCCAGAGGTCATCCTACACTAACAAGACCGCCCCAGTCAGGGATGAGAGAATCCAGCTGTTGCGCCTTCAGCTGAATGAGAAGAATCCACTTAATACCGGGGATGCATCTCAAAAGATTAACTATTCTAACTAGTTACTTTCCACCTCTGAGAAAGTGTCTGGCTCATCATTATTGTCCTCTTTTTAGCAGAGGCCTATGGTATACATGAAACCATTTACCTTTTTAACCTCCTGAACTGTAAGGCACCAAATACACATTATTTTAAATGGATAAAACAAAGTTCCAGCCTCACTGATATCTGCTTAGAGGTGAGCTCATGTAACAGAGGGTATCACTCCATTTCAAAGAAATATGCATATGCACTTTTTAGATGTTGAAGCAGTGCACTAGATGCGCCATGCTCCCTCTGTTTAGCAGCAGTGAGTCCTGATTTGAAAGGTAAGAGGAACACAACACAAGCAAATTTGCAGTCATTATATAGCACTGCTACAATAGACTCTGAAAATCTAACAAACATCCTTAGGTAGAGGCTTAATATTTCAAAAATGCTTTAATAAAAAGCTAGCATTAAATATTTTAGTTAGACCTTTTTTTATAGCATTCTCTGGGTAGCCTGAAGCTTTTTCCTGACTAACACTTTCTCATATGATGTTTCATGGGTTTTTTGTTTTGCTCTTTAAGAGGATGCAAGTCAACGTGGCTCTTGCTTCTAAGCTGCTCACTTGCTACATGTCAGCATCTGTGGGAATGTCATCTTGGCTCCGGTGATACAGATTTATTGCTTGGCCAGCAGAGGGTACCAGAGTTTTCTAATGACTTCACAGACACGAAGGAAAAAACAATCCTGAGGTCAAGGCATGACTATTGTTTCCTTCCATTTCCCCCTGAAGCTGATTGCTCTGGGCTGTTTTTTGGTAAGGTGGTGGGGGTTTTTTGGTTCTTGAGTCTTCCATTAGACAGGACTGATTTACAATTTTCTTTCCTTGAAGTGATCCTGCCTAACAGGAAAGACATTTAAAACTCATTTTATAGTTCAGAGTGGTTTAACATGCAGAGGTTTTACTGACATTAGAGTTCTTCAAAAGTTTCAACACACTTGGACTCTTAAATACTTGGCTTCTAGTGTGCTGAAAATGAGAAGGTATTTTCCACACTCAAAAGAAAATTTGTGAATTCCATCATAAGTGAACCTGAGAATATGAGAAAGGCCTCTGGTTTTCAGTAGGCATTATCATTTGTAGATTCATGGAAGTCCTATTTCAGAAATAGATTCTATTTCTTTTTATCAGTATTTTGATTTTGCTGATAAAGCTGATGCTTAAGATACCAACCCAGCATAAATTCCCATATTTATTGCCTGGTGATAACAGCATTAGAGTGAATGCAAAAACATAGATACGCATTCCCTCGAGCTCAATCCTGAAGTGGAATAAACACATAAAACATGGCGGAAATTTCACAGGAAGGTTTTCCTAAACTTTTGAGGGTTTTCCCTGATTGTTACATTGAAAATACAAATTATGCCTACAAAGTTTTCCCCAGAACCTACTTCAATGGCTGGAGATTGAGTGAAATTATGAAACCACAAGAACCCAGGAAGTGAAATTTGAGCAACTCAGATATGATTTCATCTTCAGTTATTCAGAGATTTTAGTGACATAAGGGATCGTGCCATCATGTAGTCTGACTTCTTACATAACAGAAACCATGGAATTTCTCCCTGTAATTCCTGTACTGTGTCCAATAAAAATATGGTTGAATTACAGCATAGTATTTAGAAAGGCATCTGGTCTTGATTTTAGGAATCCGGGTAACATGTTTGCTCCTAATGCTCAGGTCATTCTAAAATGGAATGGGCACCTAATTCACTTAGACTTTTAATATTTTAGTTCCCTCTTTGAAAAATGCCTGCCAAGATTGGTATGGAGCCATACCAACATACAATTAACATTGCCTAATGTTGCTTACAATGATTTTCATAGAGAGGGAAAACAACAAGGACCTACTGAAGAGCTTACTGTTTCTTTAGGTGAGGTAAGAATCTTCACCTCTCATTTATCCTTTCCAAATTCCATTTTTATTAGAAGAGATAAATAATAATTTCTTGCAGGTGTAATAAGAAAAATAAAAGTCTGAGTCAGCAAAACAGTGAAATACATCCTTAATATATATGAAGAATAATGATAAAAAACAGATTAATAGAAGACTCTAAACTTTGCCTCTGTAATGCTGGTACTTTGGAAAATCTGAGTACCAAAGTTTTTTGGCTGTGTAGCAGGCCAGGCAATTTTGAGAACAGTATCTACATCATCAACTAGAAATTCATGTACTGTGGTATCTCTTTCTCTATGTAGTTTCTAATGACACCTCTGCAGCCTTTGGTCTGAATTGTTAAAGCACTTTTGGCAGCTGTAGTTGACCATGCATATGTGATCAGCAAACAATATCTCTGAAAACAGTACATCTGAAAACTGGGGCTGGGAAAGGACAAGGTGATATGGGAGAAGATCTAATACCCTTTCTTATCTGCAGTGTCCTGCTGGATGATTTCATGTTGAGAAGCATGTGTCCTACACAGTAATCTTTGAATTCTATTCAGATAGGAGAAAACCTATCCTTCTTCTCACCATCCAGTTAGGGCAGTCATCAAGGTACTGTCATTATCAAGTGCCTCTTGTCTGTAGGTACAAAGAACGGGACAGAACATGAGAGGCGTCGCCATCAACTTCATCATTTAACTTACACTTGGTCAAAAGTGCAACCAAAGAACACATCTTAAACAAGAAAAATCTGTAGCAGCATACACTTGAAAGAAAAAAAAAAGAAAAAAAAAAGGTGAAAAGTCTTTTCTCCGTTCCTGTTGTAGCTGATGTTGAGTAGAAGTCACTACTGGAGGGCTAACAAAAGCATAGTGGGAGGAATGGCATCTGCTTGCAAGGATGTCAGCTGGGTGTGCTGCCACATATTGCCTGCATCTAAGCTTCACCTTCCAGATATTATCTGAAGGTGCCACTGAAGATTGGGAACTAAAAGAGGTCAAATGTAACCTCTCTAGGGGAGCGCAAGGATCTCACAGAAGGATAGCAGCACACACCTGTGTAGAGTGAGGGAGGCAGCAATGTCCGAAACAGTGTCAGATTATTTGTTTGCTGAGACAGAGCCCTCAACTGGTTTGTGCTTGAATTCTCCATCTACAATTGCCCATATTGAGGACATTCAATCATGAAAATAATAACCATGCCAAAGAGGGAGAGATCCTTGCAGCAAGGAGTAATAAAAGGCTTTAATTTCTTATTTAGTTAGAAAGTAGCGTGGAAGGAAATTAAAGAATGGTTGTAGAGGAGAAATGCAGAGGAACCACAAATTAGATTAAAATAGGAATTTTCAATATGTAAAATAAGTTACTAAAATATCCATATCCGCAAACAAATATATTGTATCTATCCTAACTATCCTTCAAAATGAGATAAGAACTGAAATTGTTCTGTTTTTCGTTGATGGTTTTGAGGATTTAGCCAGTTATTTTCTTGGAGAATTGCTATGTCACCATTTAATCAGAAGAAATAATAGCTCCCAGAACAGGGAAGGTTTGTTGTTTATTTTTTTAAGACCGGTAAGAATGCAACATGATAAATTGGAAAATTAGACAGCTTAAAAACTTAGCTCAATAAAAGGCATCACATATTGTTTATGGATTGCAGTGAGGTTTTGCTATTATTTTTTTAATTGTTCCTGCATTACTTGTGGGCATGTGACATAATTTATGCTGTTATGTTGTCAGGCTTCTGATCATGGGAAGGACTATTTGTTTAGACTATGCAGCTCTTCACTTTAATTCACTCTGGCTCCAGTGTGACATGTTAAAACTACTATCAGTGGAAAATCCAAATTTCCCAGAAAGACTTAAAAGAGCACCCTCAGTGAACTGAAATTATCTCCTCTTAAAGCTAATTACCTTAGTATACTTAAGAAAGTAGCACTATAGGAAATCTGTTTCTTTAGACTTTCTTCTACTTCTTTAAATGCCTCAGGTCAGCATGAATAATTATTGTTTGCTTTTATTGCACTTTTTTTCATTATTCATCTACATGCCTGTGAAAGGACATAAAACTAAAATAATCCAACAAATTAAGAGTAATTTTTTGAGACACACATTCATTATTAAAAAACAAACAGAAAATATTTTCACATTTCAGTTTATTTTATTAGAAAGAAAGTACTGTGAGGTTTCCATTTAATAGGAAGCTTTAAAGCATTAATGAGTCTCACAGGGCAGTTATTGGAAGTAAATATAGAATGTGTCCAAAATTAAATGCATTCGACAATTATCTGTTACCCAAAGGCTGGATTTAGGAAAAATATGCACCAAACGTTGCTTGCTGATGAAAGCACCACATGATTCTGCATTCTATGTCTTCTTTCAAGACAGTCCACCTAACACCATGAGCAGTGTGGCAATTTTCCCAGTCCACAAGAGTGGCTTTAGAGTAGCTTCTTTATTTTGACTGACCCAAACATAACTTTGACAATCTTTTTAAAGCCCCACATCCCAAGGATTTTATGACGTCACTGGAGCTGCCTTTTATAAGGACCAGCCTGGGAGGCAAATCAAGAAGCTCTCATACTCCAATGCCTTCAGTCTGTACTGGAACAGATGGGCTGGCTTACCAAGATGAGAGGGACATGTGAGGAGAGACCTCAACACAGCTCGTTATCACCTTTCAGTAGTCATATATCCCACTTCCATTTATTCCTATGTAAATTAGGCACTGCTTTCCCAGATTTATTATTAAGAGAGTTCTTTCCCTATTAGCGCTGTATGATTCAGCTCATCCTTTGTGTAACTCAGTCATGAGTACACAGACTCCCTGTGTTCATCCCTCTCTAGATATGTATTATTGAGACCCTGGCATTTTGTTACAAACACCTTCTACTGATTTCATTTTAGCAGTTAAACACAAACAGTTGAGACATGAAAACAAATAAGGAATTATACAGAAAAGTTTATTTATTTGAAATGAATGAACAATAGGTCAGTACCCCTACACCTTTTCTAATCCTGGATTATCCACGTGGAAAATAACCATTACTCTCTTCCATTGTCTATTTAGTACAAGAAAAAATTTTAAAGCAAATTTTTAGGTACTATCTTGTTTTTTATTGTCATGGAAATAAAGAAAAATACTGCCACAGCAAATAAAAACTCAAAGCACCTTCTGCAAGCAACCATAATTGTTCACATATCTGCTTGTCTGTTCATTGCCCCAGTATCATTCATCAAGGTCTTTGGACAAAGATTAATTTTTGGCCCAAAAAGCAGCAAAATGAAACCTCTAAATATCATGATCATTTTAGTAATCCTCCCAGTAATATTACTCCTGATCCTAGACTTTATTTATGTAGTTTTTCTACACAAAGCTATTGATCATACTGTAAGGAGCTTGTCATGCTGAATCTCTCTCCCCTAGATTGTCTGGTTTAGAAATACTTTCCTTTTAAAGGCCAGTATTGATATTCTGGAAAAAAGAGAAAATAAATTTGATGTAGAAAGCCTGCTGTAGAAAAAGACCTCTAGAAGAAAAGGGATTTTAAAATCTATGTTATTTTTCAGAACTGATCTGAAGACCAGCAGTCAAAGAGTTGCAAATCTCTTGTTATTTTAGCCCTGAGTACACAGGATGTTTTATATAGCCAAAAAATCTCTTAAGGAAAAAACTTGTCATGAACTCCTGGCTACAAAGTCATCTTGCAAAAGGGAATAACACTGCTAATTGCATAGGAAAATAATTCCCCTTATCTGTATCCCCTTTTGATTCTATTCTTGTCTTTTTACTTTAGGGATGAGAATGACTCTTCCTAATAAGCTGCATTTAGTATGCTTCTCAGTAGCATGATAATGGAGAAATTGATTGATTTTCTGTGCCTTGTATAATGAAGGCTGCCTAGTTTTTATCTCTCTGTTACAATGATAATGATAATCGTTTGCTTTAAACCCTTGTGACAATCCCTATACTTTATTCAATAGTGTATAATGATGAGCTTAACAGATTTTGAAATATTTTCTTTTTAGATGGATAACAGTCATCCTTTTGAACACAATCAGAAAAACTTGAATAAGAATCAAAACAATTTGAAGCATAAGAAAAGTTTTGAAAACAAGAAAATTTAGACATTTTCTTGAAAGACAGTCCAGAACTGAAATGTACAAGCTAAAATGCTCCCTGCAGTAGACAAGCCTAAAATCTAGTGTGTAACTAGTGCACATTAATGTTTCCAGGAACCAGTCTGGGGGTTTTGGGTTTTGGTTTGTGTTGGGTTAGGGTTTTTTGCTATTTTGCATTAATTAGTTAAATCCTGTGCTCTTGTAGCAAACTTTCAAAAAATCCTGCAACAAAATCAGATTTTTTACCATACAAAAAACAACTGAAAAAAAATAGACTAGGGTAGACTAGGGAGTAGGGTAAATTACTTACCTGAACACAGTTCAGTTTTAGTAGTTTAATTTTTTATCCTTTTTTTCTTTTTTTTTAATTTGTGGGTACACACACAAACATTCTACATGCACATATCTAAGCAACATAGCACATGTTCTACTGATCAACATAAAGGTAAGCTTAGCATGTAATGCGTAAAAATGAACTAGGTTATAAACTCACTAAAAGTTATTGGAAATTAGAATCCGGTGGAGTTCTGTATACTAGAGTTGAGTTTAAAGACATGAGGAATCAAACATACACAGATAAACAAATCTTCAACAGGACTCTGAAGCTTTATTCCTTTTTCTTTCTTTTTAAACAAAATCTGAAGTATCCTGAATACGTTTTTGAGTCTTTTGAAAATGTTTTCCCAAGTATTTAGACACCATAGTAGGAAGGTTTTTTTCAAACCAAAAAAGAGCAAAGAGTAGATGGAACTTCAAACCTGAAGCAAAGCAGCAGCAAGAGATAGCTGGTGACATCTGAAAGTGACAGGACTGTTGATTGTCATCAAGCAAGTTGCCTAAATTTTAAAGGGAACAGAAAACCTGTTCATTCCTTTATTTTGGGGGGTTTTGTGACCTATTAAAATGTAGGGCTTTGCATATTTTGATGTCCTGATTTGCAGCTTGGACATACTTGTGCTAAAGACCTTGGTAACTTTGGGAAAGACCTTTACACACAATTCTATCAGGGCTAGCTCACAAAAATGTTGGTGTCTTGCTTTGAAGTTATGAATTCGTGTCTGACTTTGTGATTCTAAAGCTTTTTAGATGGAAGTGAAAAAATAACAGAGACATTCTGGAGTAATTTCTGGTTAGTCTTTGACTGACCTCTTGGAGAATGACTGGATTTCTCTTATGTGGACATTTGTGGTTGGAGCTGAGGGAGGGGCAGGCTTCCAGAAATGGGAAAGTCTGAGAACAGCTGGAATATGGTTCCATAGATGCTGTGACAGTATCCAGAAATATCTGTGGTATGATAGAAATGGTGGAGGAGTCATGAGATTATATTATGCACAATTATTACAGCTCTTTTTTTCTGCACGTCACCTTTACTTCTTGATGAAACAGAGCCTGGGGATCCATTGCTTTACAGTATTTCAAAAAGTAAAATACAGGATTAAATCTCAAGTTTACCATAAAGAAATCTCTGGAAAATGATCTTGCAGTCAACACAGGAAACATTTTAAAATATAAACTTTGTAAGTCCTATTTAAAATAACTTTAATTAGAACATTCTGGAGTCTAGATTTTCTAGTATCCATTCTTTAAAATGTTGCACTGATGTCCAATTATTTAAATGTAAATGCATATAGTTGAGCACAACAAATACATTCCCATATGCTTAATTGACATCGTCCTGTCCAATCAATTCAGGTTTCTCATTCTCCAGTCTCATGGGCAATCACATCATCTGGTTTCTCCCAAGCCTGGAAAAAACCCAGCAGCTTCTCAGTCCTTAACAAATTCTTTTGATCCCTCTTGACAAAGTACTGAGACCCCCAAAGCCAGCAGTATTTCAGCCCATGTGCTAATAGCTGTGTCACTGCTTAGTGACACAAAACCTTTGTAGTCCCAGCAGTATCGGGGCTGTCAGTGCTACAAGATACTTCTTCAAGCCTTGTTTAGCTGAGGCTCCTGCTACAATCGTATGTGAGAAAGGCAAACTGGTAGTTCTGTCCACCTATATTTATAAGCATTCTGTCCTTACTGTAATTAACTCACGTGCCCAAAATAATGAGGTATTTCCTGCTGGGCAAATGTCCTTTACTGAGGTCTCAAATAACCTTTTACACTGTGTTCAGCAATCGTTCTATCCAACTTCTGTGTGCTTTTCAGCCAGCTTAAGCTATGCTGTCCTACACTGCAGCAGGATAGAAATTTGGAATTTCTAGTCTACATCTGAAATTCTCATTCTCTACTTTTCTTTTCTCTGGGTTGAACAAATCCAGGATAAAGCTTGCAAATTACATGATTAGTCTCAGTTTGTTAGCCCTACTTTCTCCTCAATTTTCACTGTTTTTCATTATCTCACTTAATAAGATTAATGATGATTTAACAATTATTAGATTTTCCCAGAAGCTGTACTGACAATCTTTGAAATCTTCATTGCTCATGAAAGAATGGACCAATATTTCAGTCTATTCAGACTATTCATTCAGATTTGGAGCTTTCTACTAAAATGGAGAAGCTTTTGGCTGGGTCCTTCCTCTAGGCTTGTGTCAGATTTGTATTTGATCTTTGACAGTGGGATATTATTCTGAAGTTATTCAGTTATTTCTAATACCTATGAAAATCTAATGATTTACAGAACTTTTGTTCTATCAGTGAAATTTTTAAAAAAACTAATTACCCATTCAAAGAGAAAAAAATAAAAGGTGTGCTGCTGAAGTGTGTAAATGCCACAACTTGATGGAAATTTACTTTGGTAGGTGTTATACAAACCTCCCAACAAGTAATTTTGCTGCTGTAAGACACTGCCTAGGTTCTCATTAAAAGATTTGGCCTTGGTCTCTAAGGTCAGATCCCAAGAGGCTATTTGATGCCAGATGCAGATGTAGTCTAACCTGCATCTAGTCAATATGTATACCTCTTTCCAGGAAAAGAATTTGGACTTCAGAATTTTCAACATCTAAAAAGAACGCATCGGTGAATGCAGGAAAGAGGGGGGTGAGTGTGATGCACAGTATTAGGAGCAGTGCCTTTGCTAAGGAGACAACTGTACACCTTGACAGCCCTTATCTCTGGTGACACCATTGTCCAAAACTTGAGTCACACCTTATCATACGCCTGACTGACCCAAGCTTTTGGAAAAGTCTATAGTACAGAAGTGAGCTGAGAAGTAGCAAGGTGCCGAGACACAAGGTTGCATTGGAAATGGTTTGGAAGAGGCAGCTGTCCAGTGTAGGCTTTGGACACCAACAGATTCATGCCCAAGTAAAATAGTTTAAAGACAACATAAAGACAATATAAACAGCTTGGAAAGAGGGGAATGATTTTCATTATGTTCTTCCAGTAGAACCTAATGTCCCTCTACTGCAGACTCTGTAAATTTACGCTTCTGGCTCATTTTTTTCCTAGTCACTAGGCTATACAACTTTGCTTTGAAACTATTCCCTGTAAATCCTATGCTATGGCACAACCACCCGTTGCTGTCTGGAAACGGGAGAACATTTCCATGAGCTGCAGATGCCAAAACAAGAGGAAGGAAAGGGTTACTTTAAAAATGGATGAGCAGACTCTGGGCTTAGATTAGGCCTACTAGAAGTAGGCAGAGGATTTTCCTAACTCTCACAGACAACTTTTATCCCTGGCCATTTATCCTCTGAAGCCACCTTGATAAAAGTTCAGACCTGCCCTTCTAAAAGCGGTACTGGTTTGGCCCTCTAAGACTGAACTCTATAATGCACAACTCTCACAAAACATAAAGTTCTTGGACAGGTTGAGAAAGAGAAGGACTATAAGTGAGGCTCATTATCCAGAGGAATGCACTGCATTTTTCATTGAGAAAAGATTAACAAATCCTGCCTTAGTCAGAGGTCTTCTGCAGCTCTGAAGCAAGAAGAGCAGCACTGCTGCTGTCTCATGAACATAAATGTCCTTCTATTCCACACTCAGATGCTGATGGCCAGCTGGGCCATGTCCTGTTCTCAGAATTTGGCCAAGTATAAATATTTCTTGGAATTTTCGTTATAGTTTTAAGACAAAGGTCAGCATAAGAGAACAGGCTATGTTTCAGTTCTTTTTCCTTCAGAATTAAATCTCCTTTGTTAGTTTGCAAGAATCTGACTGTGTAAGATTTACTTTTCCTATCTTCAACGCATGGCCATTTGGCACATAGGAATGGCTCTGTGAGTTCTCCAGCTGACTAATCTCAGAGAAACTCTGTTAACTTACTCAGTGCCTGTCTCTGACCAAACCACAGCAAACTGTACCCCATATACCTTACAAAAGAAATGCTGTAATAAAGGAGAGGGAATGATATTTTGTCATCTGTAAGCATCAACAGAAGCCTCTTCATTGGTACTGGAACTTTCAGCCAGCATTATATCAGCAGCTGGAACTAACTCCACTCAGAATGCTGATCTCAAATTGCAACTGCATTGAAGCAAACACTAGAAATCTGGAAGAGGCTATTATGGAAATGACCTCCCCTTACCTGCCAGCTGTATAAGAGCATGTGTTGTACCTGCACCATCTGTGGATACAGCTTCACTGTAATTTAAAGTGTAAAAGCCATCATATTTTTCTGTCAGGGTTCAGGACTCCCTAGTGTACACTAATATGTAAAACACTTTGTTGGTATAAGGTCCAATTGCATATGCACATATGTCAGCCTTTACTGAGGCTCACTAAGTCATTGTCAGGCAGATGTTGTTTTGCCAGGTGTGCTTTTGTAGAACTTACATCTGGATAATTTTCCCAGAGAGGATTTTTAAATTGGAGATGGGCAAAGTCAAAAGGTTTAGAGGTTCAATTAAATAAGCATCTAAAAATCTGGATGATTATCTGAACCAGCTCGAGATCCCCAAAATAGGAGTATAGGCCTTATAGAATAGACAAAAATTGTATTTCCCTACCATGATGACTTATTAAATTTGCAGACTATTTTAAGTCAAATTTTTTCAAACTACAAGGTTTTGTTTAAGTCTCACATAAGTCTTCAGGTCAGTTTTATTTTAGCCAAATCATTTTCCTAGTCCCTAGTTTAAAACTTCGTGGACCATATTGATTTCCATTTAACCTAGGTGGAAAATTTCCCATTATTTTGAATAAAAAAGGAAGCTTTGAGCTATGCATCTTACATAGTATATCCAATGCAAAAAGCAGAAACTCTGTATAGAAATAAGGCTTTACCTTTCCCATATGTGTCAATGGAAGAAATAGGACATTGCTGTCAATACCAGTGGTTAAAAAGTTTGTTTCTTTTTGAGAGAGAATTATATTCTATACACTTTCCTGCTGTAGGAAAATAACTAACCTAAAAAAAGGAGCAATTAAGTATTTGATAGACTTGAGCAATTTGAAAGATTGGATACTGTTTGCTGCAGAAATGTTTTGGCATTGTTTTTTCCCCCAACGAAACATAATTCTTCCTCTTCACACGTTAAACATTTTAAAGCTCTTGACAGACAATAAAAAAAAAGTTTGACCTGATGACTGGATTTGAGGGAATAATTAGTAATGGATAATTCATTAAATAGGTAGCCCTTATTTCTTCATCTAAATGTATTCCTCCAGAGGAATCAAAAATTGGTGACGGAATTTACTATCAAGGTTAATAGAAAATTCTTTTCAAGTCAATGAAATGACTCAAAATAACTCTCTCCACTTATTGGTTATTTATAATTCTGTGGTTGTAATGTCTGATAATATTCCTTCATTATTAGTCTTTCAGTAAATTATTTTAAAAGTCCAGCATTTTTTCTGTGACTTATTTTTCATGTAAGTAAAGAAAAGTTTGTCTGATGGTAGATATATTTGTTAAAAGTATGTGAGAATTTCACAGAAAAATATTCTAATTCACTAAATTACTTATTGTGATATGCTACCAAATATTTCCAGAATATTTTTGTAGAATGGAAGCAATTAAACTGGAACCATTGCCAATGAATCAATGATTGGAATATGTAAAAATGCAACGATTTCTACTGATATAAAGAGTCATTAGAAGAAAACAATCTGGAAACAAAATAGATATGCAAATAGGAATTGCACAGTTCTCTGTACTTTTGACTACATTTGTACCTTTGCAGTAGGGCATAAACAGGCACTGTAGGACAACCTTTATTTTCCTACACAAGTTCTCAAAGATGTCAATGCTACCACCCTTCAGACTGTGTATAGATGACCAAGAATTCTGTAGACCGTTCTCATTTGACAGATATACTATATTATATATTTCATTATTCAGTACATTAATGTTGAAAAAATATGAAATATGATGGAATCACAGAATTATTTAGGTTGGAAAGGACCTCTAAGATCATCGAGTCTAACCTTTGACCCCGTTAACTAGACTGTGGCACTAAAGTGCCATGTTCAGTCATTTCTTGAGCACTTCCAGGGATGGTGACTTCACCACATCCCTGTAAAGTTTGCTCCAATGTTTAACCCTTTCTGTGAAGAAATTCTACTTGATGTCCAACCTGAACCTCCTCTCATGCAGCTTGAGGCTATATCCTCTCCTTCTGTCACTTGCTGCCTGGGAGAAAGATCCAACCTCCACCTGGCTACAGCCTCCTCTCAGGTGATAGCAGAGAGTGATGAGGCCCCCAGAGCCTCCTTTTCTCCAGGCTAAACAACACCAGCTTCCTCAGCTGCTCCTCATAAGTCCCTTCACCAGCTTCACTGCCATCCTCTGGACACCCTCCAGTCCCTCAATGTCTTTCTTGCAGTGAGAGGCCCACAGCTGAACATGGGATTCAACATTTGGCCTCACCAATGCC
This sequence comes from Corvus cornix cornix, assembly GCF_000738735.6. NCBI lineage: Eukaryota > Metazoa > Chordata > Aves > Passeriformes > Corvidae > Corvus > Corvus cornix. The sequence continues at coordinate 36,572,433 of NC_046334.1, read as the reverse complement.
AAGTACAGGGGGAAAATCACTGCCCTGCTGGCCACATTATTTTTGATACCAGCCAGGATGCTATTTGCCTTCTTGACCACCTGGGCACAGCTGGCACTTGTTCAGCTGCTGTTGACCAGCACCGCCAAGTCCTCTTCTGCTGGGCAGCTTCCCACATGCTCTTCCATCAGCCTGCAGTGTTGCATGGGGGTTTTGTGACTGAATATATGAGGTTAAACCAGAAAAGACTGAAGGGCTGCAAAAATAGACATTTAAATCCCAAGAATGACTTTGCTTTCAGATGAGGATATGTGTTAAAAAGCAACTAAGGTACCATGCTGTCTTGAGAGCATGATACATCAGAGATGAGTCCTATTAGTCTTTGTCTAGCAAGGTGTTTTTAGGGGTTCTGTTTGCATGTTAATTGGTTTACACTTATTTATGTATTTTTTATCCTAAAGACAGACTTCTGTTAAGCAGCCTAGGTAAATCTCAAGATTTTTAAAGGGGATTACTATTAATGCCTCATGCAGGAGGTTAACAGAAATATCTTTTCCTCTCCTGAATGTCACACTTCTTGTCACGCTGCCAGGACTCTAATTCCTCTCTTGCAAAAGTTATGTGAAATGAAAAGCATAAGAAGATGAAGAGGAGGTTTCAGCAATTAGTACACAGAAACATCTAAGAGCAACTCTGCAGCCAATAAATATCCTGAATAAATAAAAAAAATTAAAAGTTTTTTTTAATAAAGTAAGCTAAATTGCTTTAAGATAGCTTTATTACAATAAACCTATGATACAAAATTTGTAAACATGTATTTGACTTTTCAGTTGGCCTGGTCTGTATTTCAAATTTATGATAAATTCCAAACCATGAAAATATCAAATCTTTTAATTGGCTTTTTAGCCAAAACTTGGTGCTGCTGTGGTAATTGCTGATTAGTCAGGATATGAGGTTTGGGATTATGTTCAGTAGCCTGCATTTGGTTCTGATATTTCACCACCCATAATGTTAATGATAACTCATAATTTGTCTGCTATTTCCAGTAACATCAGAAATAAACTGTGATGCTTGGGTTGGTGGCATAGTGTTAGCTTCTTAAGGTCAGGTTGTAATAATGTTAAAACCTAAAAAAGGATAATACTCTCCTGTAGAATAAATATGTTGTGATCAATTGTGAGAAATGGATACTCTTACTCATAAAGAAGTCTGGATAATTTTATCAGTCATGATCTTATTAGTTCTGATTTATTAAAACTTCCTCTTCATGAGGATAATTTCTGACTCCAGTGATGAGATGTCTTGTCTGTAGCAAAGTCTGTCCTGGAACTTCAGGTCTAGTTCTCTTTCATTAATGACATTTTCATCACACAAAGGTAAGGCTATTCATGGGGGAAAATAAATAAATTTTAAAAACACCCCAAACATACATATATATACACACATATATATATAAACCCACAGTTGTTATGATAGGTGAAGGACTGACAATTATAGAAAAAAACATGCTTGCATTCTACTAAAAAAATGCACCAACTGTATTTGCTTCCTTTACAAAACAAAATATTGTTTGTTCCTTTCAGAGCTGGCCTTGTTTTTACATGAAAAGTGAGCTTTAAGATAAGGCTATATTTTCAAACATAAAAGGATTTTCTTTATCTCACTTCCTGACACTCTGCTTTAGCTGCTTTTTCTTTAAAATAATCATATGACCTTTGAAATTACTAGAACTGGAGATAAAACATTACAGAACCTTTGGAGCTGACAGACGACTGATCAAATAATTTTCAGTTGTTCTATCTGTACCTGAATGTAGTGGGTTGCAAAATATACCCACATTTGAACAGCATCAATCTTTATGTACAGAATTTATGTACAGAAATTTTTTATAGTCACAGAAGTCCTTGGTAAAACTGACCTGTAAAAGAGTATCTTTTTTCAGATTGTTATGAAAAAAACCCAAACAAAACACAGGAACTTCTCTCATTACATTAGAAATTAGCTCAACCACAAATCAGTGCGCACCTGCTAAAATAATTCTCTTTTTGGTATTTTCCATATAATACTCTTTTACTGTGCAATGCAGTGTAGGTCAACCAGCTATCTTTTAAGTAGACCTGATGGCAATTAAACTTGATGAATAGCTGCTGTGATTCCAAGGTATTAGTCTTTTCCTCTTTCAACCTTTCTATTAATATGAATTTTCAACCCAAACACAATTTTGTAAAATGTTGTGGAATCCGAAGACAGCCAGAAGATGTCTAAGAAGACAAAATGAGATTATAGGTCATAGATATCCTTTTAAAAAGTTGAATAAAAATGAATTGAGGTCCAGGAAGATCAGGCAGAAGAGCTCCATCTTCTCTTTTACCAGACCTGGGGTTTAGTCAGTGTCATGCAGTGATAAATTTGATTAGATATGCTGGCAGTGTGGCCAAGATGATTCAGGTCTCCTTCCTGTGAGAGATTCTTACGATTTATGTTACATGCAAAATTTTGGTCCAGATAAACTTCATTAAAAAACACAGCCCTACAGTTTAATCATGCCAGATATGTGCAGTGTGTGTCAAAAAGCACTGCAAAAAAAGCACGGACCACTAGAGGTCTGAGCACGCAGTCAGATGTGTGTTATTGTCTATCCACACAACCTCCAAAGAAGTTTAAAGGAAACACCTTGAGACTTGTGTGGATTTTTATTAACCCTGCACTGTGAATTGATGGGGTGCTGGGGAAAAACAAACATAGGCAGAGAAAACATGAGGCCTGCCCTGCACAAGAGCTCTTTATTGACAGTTTATAACATAGGCTTGGAGTGGCCCAATATTGCTCCTATGACCTTTGCCTCCCAAAACTTACAGGCATTTTGAGACTTTGTTCACCCCGTGAGGGCCTGCTGGCTTTGTCATTGCAACTTTCTTCTCAGTGTTGTTCTGAGGTCCAATCGTGCACACTGGAGACAATTACACGTGATTTTTGCCATCTCTTGACCTATCTTTCTGCCAGCTTCATTTTCCTCATCTACACACAGACCTAGTTCAGGATTGTGGCAAGTTACACAGGGCAGATTAGTAATGGGGTCTACAGTTAACTAAAACTTTGAGCTGGCACCCAAATTCCATACCCATATTGGCCCAAATTCAAAATAGGTTTCAAGAGAGAAAAGGACACACACAGACTTTACATTTTTATTTTTCTTTTGGTCTTCCCAGGGGTAAGGAAAAGTATTGCAAGAAGTAAAGCTGTCTTGAGCTCCTTTAGGTTTTTGTTCTATGTTAGCTTGCTGTTGAAAAACTAAATTAAGAATGGCTGATCATTTTAAAGTCTATAGATACATATCTTTTAGTAATGAAGAAACTAGTACAGTTGGTTTTTTTACCTATATGAGTATTAAATTTGTTAGGTTAGGAAAAGTATCTCCCTTGACCCCAGTATACCTTTCTGTATTATGTTCTGTTAATTTTTTTTGCAGTAACTTTCTTCTCAATTTTTTCCATATCCTAAAAAAAATGTTAAGAAAGTGGACACAGAAAAAAGATTTTGGCTATATGCTCTAAAGCCAAAAGCAGGCAAAATGTAAAAGATCAAGATGAAAATTAAACTTGCTTCAAAGGAAATCTAACACTGCTACCAGACTTCATGTTATCTAACAGGACTCATTAAAACAAAACTGAACAGAGCAGTAAAATAGATAATAAGTACACACTAAGTTCTAGGGCAAATTTTTCTGAGTGATTGAGTTCTTCGAGAGCTCCCAGAGATTAAAAGACTGCAATCTGTTTTCCTTACCAGAGTCCCGCTGTTGTGTCTTGCCAATTCTGCCTTGAGAACTAGAACAGGAAAAACCCTCCCAGCAGTTGTATCTGTAGATCCCTCAACTTGGGCTTTTACTCACAAACAGTATTCTGCATTTCTGGGACATAGCCACATTTTTGCTTCTATTCAAAAAGTTCTCAAATACATGACTTTGGCAATGGATGTTAAATATCTGTCATTCAAAAGAGCCAATAAAATGGACAATTTCAACCAAGCTGTTAAAATATGACCGCCAAGAAAGGACAGTCAGAAGAAAGCAAGAACTTTTGAAGTATCAAGTCATGCATAGTAATAAATCCGTACAAACTGTAGCACTCTTGTTCCCCGTTTTTTTCTTGCCTTCAGCCTCCACATTACAATATTTGCAATACAAGAAATTTTTTTTAATTGGTAAGTAAATATGTGGTTTCTAGAACAAGCAAAAATCACCTGTCAGACAATTCTACAAAGTGAGAAATGACAAGAAAATAGTATTACATACAATACTTATAATCCCTACAGGACACCTGGTCTCCAAGAGTGGAGCACCTTAAAAATCTTCTGAAAATGAAGATACCTTCAGAATCTGCTTATTTTTTTTTAATTAAGGGATTAGCTAAGAAATCATTTCTGTATGTATAGTCACACCAAATAGTTGCTTCATTAATATGTCAAACTTCTCCACAAACCACAGACTTTTTTAGCATCTGCTACATTCTTTGGTAAAGAGTTCTCAGCTGATCTATCCATCTGCACTAAGAACCTCTTCTCTGTTTGCTTTGGTGATCCTTAGTTGCAATATTCAGAGAAATAACAAACTACTGATATCTTTTTAACTTCTCCATGCTAGTCTCAAGTTTTTGGCCTCTTTCATGTTCTGCCTCCCCAGTTCTATTTCTCTCCCAAAATACATTTTTTTCCAGGTAAGACTTTCTTTGCTTTGATACAACTGTGTCCCCCCTCTCTGAATATTTTCCAGATCTCCTTTATTTGTTTTTGAGATTCAAGGTGTAAGCTGGATTTAGACAGTTGTACAATAAAGATGATCTGCGCAGAACTCTTTATGCATGGTGTCATCTGAAATATGGGAAAACTACACCACAATGCCAAGATATCCCAAACAATGCAACATTACAAGTAGTAATGTTGAAAACAAAATACTAAGTTCAGGTTTTCACTTTGAGCTTTGTTGCTGGGTTTTTTAAACCTTTTGCATGGTTCTTTCCTTTGGAGATTCAAAGTACCAAATTTAAGAAAGAACTTTGAAATATCAGTAAGTGACTATGAACCATTCTGGTTTCGAGTTTGAGAAACTGCATATTTTAATGGAGTCTGTACATATCAGTAAAAGTCTGCAAAAAAAACCCTCACTGCTCATATAAGAAAATTATACAACATTCAAAAACTTCCACAAAATGTCCATAACACTTAATTTTTTTTTCCTCTCTCCCTGATCAAGCGCCATTAGCTTCTGAATGGCATGGTAAAACAAAATCCAACACCAGCCCCAACTGCTCTTTTTATAAGATGACAGCCAGGGAGTGCTTCAGCTGATAAGTGCCAAAGTGTTCCAGAAACCCATAGACACAGATGCTTTGACTTTCATGCAATTTAAAACACAAGAAAAACCTTGCTTAGGGAACAGCTAGTCTCTCCAGACTGTTTAATTCTAGTATTGCTACTTTCTACTGCCTGCATACCTCAAAGGCAGCAAATTAGTCTTATGTGTAAGCAGATAATGGCTGAGAGTCTACTGAAAAAATAAAAAGAGTTTTCCAGAGCAGCCTGTGGGAAGAAACAAAAGCTTCAATGCAGGAAGACAGAAACAGCAGGCAACAAAGCAATGGCGGATGTGGGGTAAAGAGGAAGCAATGAAAGTGGATTTGGAAACATGAAAAAAAGGCAAGGACACAGAGAACAGAGCAGGAAGACTCAATGGAAAACAGAAAAAAATTTATAAGTAAAGTGATCCAGAGTCAAGATGTCAGAAGAACTAGCAACTTGGTGACCAGAATAAAAAAGGAGGGAGATACTGAAGATGAACATCCTACTTCTGTAACAGATGGAAGCTGGGATATCATTTATGTACGGGATTCTTGGCACACGTACAGGAGTACTGCGAGAAAGATCTGGTGAAGGGCACCACTAGGCATAGAGATGTGAACTCTGATGAATGGCCAGGAACCTGGGCAAGGTTGGCTTCTCAGGCTGCAGAATAAATGCACAGTTCCTGTGGCATCCCTGTCTGACAAAGTCCTGAAAGTTTCTCCTAATCCCTACAGAGACAAATAAATAAATTGTTTTGGGAGGGATGGAAGTTGACACAGAGCCCAATGATCTCCATGCTAAGGTCTCCTTCACCACTCTGTGTCATGTCTTCTTGACATTAGGAACAAATGAAAACTATACAATAAATAAGGTGATTTTATAGCAAATGCTTCAGCTTGTTAAGTTTGTGGGTCAGCAGAAAAGAAAGTCCCACACAATGTATAAATTTGTGTTCCTTGTCAGCAGCTGTGGGAAGATGACTTAGGAAGGTCAAACCTCTGTCAGTCTGTGTATGAAGTGTAGTTGCCTAATTTTGCAGCAGCACCAAACTTTTTGGTACTGACTGTGAAGTGAGACACCAAAGAGCACAGAAGATGCTGACAGGGACAGCACCATATTCCATGTTCCACATGCAGCACAGCTGATAACTTCACATGCTAATGAACAACTGTGTGGTTGATTGCTTCACCACAGAAGTTGCACTGGAGATGGTACCCTGTTCACATCATTATTTGTCTTTGGCCTAGCTGGTCTTTATTCAGTCACCTGCATGTGAGGATACCAGTTATCTCCTGAAGCTTCTGAGATATAAAGTGCCAGACAGTTGCCTTCTGCTTCACACTAAAAAAATTACCCCATTTTTTTGTGTCTGGGAGTTATTGAAAAGTATAGGAACCAGAAATCACTACCAGCATGAAAACACTACTTTCACATTATATAATTGATTTCCACCTCTCAAAACTTCAAGAAGTTCCTTCTTGAGGTTAAGCAGCCTACTGAACTTCAAGGCAAAAAATATTCTTCATGACTCAGAAGTACTCTGGAAATGCAAAATTTGACATCGGAGTTCCGAGTAGCTGGGCATCTTGGACAGCACTTATGCACTGCCAAATGTCTTTCTTGAGTCACAAGATAGAATTTTAGGAATGACTATCACACAAACTGTTAAACAAAGTTGGTCACGGACAGCCCAGTTTTCCAAGCATTGGTTTTAGTGACCTAAAAATGAATGTTTATAGCCTATCATCAGATGCATACATTATATTGGCTTATAAAATTCTGGAAGAATCTACTACAGCTAAGCAGAATTTAATCATTAGGAAAGTATTTCAAGTCATTAGAAAAAGCATATGTGTGTTGGAAAACTTGATATGTAGAATTCTAGTGGAGGGAGGGGGAGAAACAACAATATTGTACTCATTAAATAACTTCTCTGATGTCATTTTCTATACTGTGCATGGATACACAGCAGTTCACGGAAAACACATTTGCATCAGATTCCAGGAACTGGATTCTTTTTAGTATTCTTTGATGGAAAAAGAAGGCTTGGCTGCTTACCAGATTATTTGCTCTATGATAAATGTAAAAGTTTTACAAGCTCTGAAGGATTGTGGACAATCATTCCTGAGAAATATGATCATCACTGAGGCTATTGAAAAAAACTGAAGAGATGCTACCAGCTCAGTAAATCCTGTAATTGAGATATGGATGTAGAACTTGCATGAGAAGACTAATGTTAAGCATACTTCTTAATAGTGAGTAAGAAATTCAATTACATACCTCCACAGCAAAAGGTCTCTTGGAAATAGCATGACAGTGGCACACTTTCAGGAGATCAGTTATCTTCAAACTGAGCTATCTGTTGCCTTGCTTGAAGTACACTAAATAGAATCTCTACAGTCAACACTACTTCCAAACTTTTATTTGCACCTCTCTTTCTGTCTCTGATATCCTAATCTTTTGCAACAAGCTTAAATACCTTCTCTTGGCATTAAAATAGGGAGGGATGTTATTTTAGCATCACTAGTTTCAAATTTAAGATTACTGAATGATATCAGTGTTTCCAGACCTCCGCAATGTTACATAAATTTGGGCAGTTCATTCCAGTATCAGAATTATTTTGTTCTTCTTTTATGCTGATTTCTGTCAACATGTTCTCATAGACATTTACAAAACAGCAGACTTACTTTGGGATGGAAATCTATGCATAGTGCTAGCAGTACAGTGAGCATATGTGTTGCAGAACCTTCACAGCAATACTTTCATAAGTGGATATTCTGAAGGCTTATACTAAATTTTTTTTTAGCAGTGGGACTGATAAAAGATTTTGTTTCCTACCCAGCCACATATTTTGACAAAACTGGGAGGTATTTTCATCTTTTCTCCTTCTGCAAAATTTTGGCTGAAATGGAAGTTATTGAAGAAGTAGAGGGAATGACAGCTTTTTTCTGACAGAGATACAGACATAAAACATAAGTTAATAAGATATTTCCTTAGGAAAATTCCAGCCTCTTTATCTCTCACTGAGTGAGTCACTTTTGCCCAAGAATGTTTATGTTTTCTCTGTAAGCATTTAGGCTCTCTTATCCTCATATCTCTCCTGTAAAGATTTACTGTCACTGTGGAAATTCATGGAGGAAATAGGCACCCTAGAAGAGAGAGTTTTTCAGTGGAGACTGCGTGTCTTCAGAGAAATGGTTTGCAACTTGCTGGTTGAGCCCAGAAACACACAAAGTGACCAATTCCTCTGCTGAGTCACGACAATAATGCATGCTAGAGCCCTGCACAGAGAAGGCAGTGAGGTGGGGGTTCCAGTGTGATTGTTGAGGGGTTATTTTAAGTAAACCTAATAGACAGATGCTAGGTCCAGACAGAGTTCAAGTGAGTTTGACATGTTTCACTCTGGGTCTTACAGGAAATGAAAAAACATAGACTGGTTGAATCAAGGGAGCAATTATATATTGACAGTTATTTTATAATTCTTGAAATTCACATGTTCCATTTTTTTTCACCACACCTGCCACGAATTCTAGCTACCCCCAGTGTTTCTGACAGAGTTTCAATCTAGCCAAAGAAGGTAATAGTATGCCAGGCATCCATGCAGCTTGGATTATCATCTTATGGCAGCATAGCTGACATAACTAAATTAATTTGACTTAAGAAATCAGAGAAGTCTTGAACTGTTGTCTTGTAGATGACAAACCAGTGCCTTATCAGCTGAGCTACTCAGATCCAGTCTGCAGTACTCTTAAGTGTGATTTCATCTAAGTAATGTGTTGCTGAGTCTAATGTCAAATGGATCTATCACATTACAACCTTTTCTAATTAAAGGAGAAGAAGATTAAATGTACATGAACAGTCATTTAAAAGTCTGTAGCTGATTAATAGCCAGCATTTTTCTAACAATTTCAAAATGATTTTATCATTATTCCTTTGAGCAGAAACAAATATATTTTATTAAATTTTTACAAGCTAAGTGAAGATAGGGCAGATTCTACTACATTTTCTTGTGAAAATAAACTGTAGCTCAATGTATAAGTCTATCAGTTCATTTCACTGGTTCTATTGGAGAATTAATGTTCAAATTTCACCAACTTAATCCCCCATGAAATCTTAATATTTCCCATTGGCTGGCCACAAACCAAATGATACAGAATTTAGACCATTAAAGATTTTGAGTGTGGGTGAGTAACCCATACCAAGAATATTTTAGTATTTCTTAGAAATAGGCTCTACTCTTCTTCAGGTATATTTGCACAATAAAACATAAGGCTCATCTGAACAATTTTACTTGAAGCTGTATCCTTTGGTATTTTCCCTTTTTGAATTTGCCATGGCCTGTACCACTCGATGGTGCCAACAACTGTGCTTTTATGAAAAAATTTCATGCAAATGCAGTACACCTCCTGAACTGCTGACTTTTGGTCTTCTAGCCAAAGTCAGTGCCCAGATACTATGGGTAAGACCATCATTTAGCATCAGAATGAAAGATTTCCATGACCTAAAAGTGCTTGTTAAAACTATATGTAACCTACTCTTTGGTGAGTGCTACCTCTTTCCAATGTCAGACCCTTAATTCCTCTCTTTGACAGTACATTACTTAAATTCTTTCCCAAAGAGATCTGGGCACTGGAATCACACTTCCCACTAAAACTAAAACTAAATAAGGTTTATGCTTCCCTGCCACCCTTGACAATATAAATGTTCCCAAATCACTTGAGCATCAGGTATGAGAAGGTAATGCTTCTAGCACTCTGGAGGTCTTAGTTATGGATATGAGTCCCATATCAGTCTAAGGTGGATCTTAGTCCCACAGCTCTTCAAAGTATAATAGATATATCAAGCATTAAGGCACCTGTGCAAGGAAAATATCCTACCATATTCTAATTTTAAAAGGAAAAATGAACAACAATAGCAGAAGTTCCTTGTTCAAAACCAAAATTGGGGCACAGATTAATAGCAGACTTAAGAAATGGAATTACCAAAAGAAATTATTTCATCATTCCATTCACAGTGATAAAGAAAATTATGTTGAGTTATTTTTTCAGGCTAGTCCATATGCTTTCAAAAAACAGCAGGCTAGTCAGTATGTTTTCCAAATTACCAGATACTGTGGTAATCTTTGTGGATTTCAAAAGCCAAAGTAGAAATAGTGGAATTTATCCCATCTCAGACAGACACTGCAAATTTTTTTTCACTGTACCTGTTGAAAACTGTCTTCTCTTCAGGTAACGAGAATTCCTTAAGCTTATAATTTTTTTTTAATTAAAGAGAAATTTAGACCTAAAAAAAGGCTGATTGTTTATTTACATGTACAAGCCAGAAATATATTCACATGCTACACAGAGATTTAATGCATTGGTTTCTGCAAACGTGTGATTAATTGTATTTCCTAGCTTATTTTCTTTTTTCTTTTTTTAATTCTTCTCCGTATTTGCATTTCCTCACACAGAAATGGTATCTTTATGTTTTGCTGAACTGATTACATCTCTCTTTGGAGTTCAGCACATCTTTAATTACTACCAGATCTTCAAATATTTTCAGAAGATTCCCATTAGAAAGACCATCAGCCATTTCTATCCTCATTCTCCAAAAGAAACTTTGAGCAGAGGCTCTTGCCCAATAGTAACATTGACACATTAACTTTCCTCAGCCACCTCACTCAGACTACTTAGTCTGGCTCCACTACGGCTGGGAGCCTTAATCAGATATCATACTAACGAAAGCTATGTCAGTAATGATGTCAGATGAATGGTGGTCACATGGCAACAGTCTCATTTGAAGCAAACAGTGCCACACTTGTTTTTAGGCTACTTTATGACTTGGCTGAAAAATGACTTTGTTCGCAACAAAACACCACTAATGTATGAGCTGTTACCGTAGGATTTTAGCACGTCTACTATTTTCTCAACATTCTTTTAATATACCTAGCTGGACAAACAGTGTAAATATCATTAAACTACACATATTATCAAAGTCATCAATCAGCATGCAAGCTAACCAGATGAAACATGGGCAATCCTTTCTGGCATTTTGAATCCTCAAAGAAATGGTATTATGGAAAACATATAAAGGAGAAAATATTTTAATTTTGCACTTTGATTTGGCTTATACCAGATTCACACATAGAGGAGAAGAGGGAGACAGTCAGCTCTCCTTCTAGGTCCCAGAAGTGTGTGTTTCCCTTCCCTGCTCTGGACAACAGTGGGCTGGTGGGATATACAGAGGGCAAAATAATGAGACTGAGCAGGAGGGAAGCATTTGCCCTCTGGCTCCACTCACATTGCGATGAAACAGAAGCCCCAAAGTCTTCTGTCACTTAAACTCCCTTTCCTTCCCTGGCTTCTGAGGTAAAAGTGCCCCTTGCTGTTTCTCATATGCAGTTAAGTTAGTTGTCTTACTCCCAGCATGGGATTACAGGCAAGCATGACTTTTTCATTGTGAAGTACTGGAAAGCCCACTGATTTCTCAGGGATTCTGATGATGCTGGAAGCAGGCCACACCAACACAGCAGTACAGCTTGGTTAAAAATTAAAGTTCAAATGACTGGTCATAGACACTTTCCTAGAGGAGATAAATACCAAAGCCAGCTACCAGAAATTACTGTAATGGAGCAAAACTGCAAGTAGCCACATCCTGAGGCAGGCAGCTGCATTTTCCTGTTACTCAGCCCACTGACACATGGCTGGTTTAAGATAGCAGACTGCCTCTGCTGACGAGAAACAAAATGCCCAGGCCAGTCTGCACTGCTCCTCCCAGCCCCTGTAGTGCAGGTAAGGGAAATGGGCTGCAGGACAAGCCAGAGCAGCATGCACAGCTCTCTGAATGCGTGTGCCACTGGACCAGGATGCCAGGACTTAGGGTGGGGGTTGCTGGCAAAGCAGGAAGATCAGGAGTGCCTCTCACTGGCACTCTGGGTTCATGAGGTCTAAATTCCCCATGAACCTGTGGTACTGGCTTGTAGTGAGAGCCTGATGTGGTCACAGACCTCTCTGTTTGGTCTGTAGTGCTTATTCCATTTAAACTACTGATCAGGAAGGAAAAGTGTTGTCTTTATGCAGCTGGGGAGCAGGAATAACAGCAAAGACAACAAAGAGAAGTTAACAAACAAAATCCTGAATTTAGGGCTTTGAGTGGTCAGAAAAAAATTGAAAAATTTGAAAAAAATTTCAGTAGAAATCTATCATGGATGACTGTGTGGAAAGCAGGAATCTTCAAATAGAAAGCAAGAAAAAACATCCAGATATTTTCAAAGAATAACTCAGTTACTCCTACCTAGTATGAGAACAGGGACTATGAATGCATGCTACAGCATATTCTTCCCATAAGGGAGACTTTGAATTTTAACCAGTGACCCTGGAGCCTTGTTGGGATAGAGTTTGGCTTAACAGAAAAGTCTGAAGAATCTGTCTTTTAAACCCTGAAGTTCCAATGAACTGTAATAGATTCTGGGCACAAACTACATATCATTCATACAGCTAAGCCTTTAGCACTGCTATTATTTTCTGTTGCCTTCTGGCACCACTTAGTAAGTTCCAAATGAATGAATTCTCTATCCACTGATATATAGTGGGGGGAAAAAATGCAGACTCTTTCCACTGAAAAATAACATGCATGCTTCTCTTACCTTCCCCTCTCAGCTCCTCTGCCACATAAATAGCCCTCAGAAAGATGCACTGATTTCACATTGCTAACCAAAAAAACAAATTTTCTACATTTCTGTGGGGCATTTGTTTTTCAAACACTTTTTTGTCCTTTTTTACAGAACATGCAAAAATTTTTGAAGCCAAAAAGGACTGTTCTTTCCCATTAGGCCAGCACAGATCCTACTTTCACTGGACACGTGTGGGACCTCCTGATCTGCACGGAGTTTCAGGAGGCAGGCTGAGCATGCATTGACTGAGGAAAGTACTGTGGAAATCAGGAAAGAAAATATGTGAACTAAAAGAGCAATAGCAATTTATACTTCACTTAGAAGAGTTTAAAGAAGGCATAAAATGAGATGGAGCAAGTGTCATCCAAATACTGCCCAGAAGAAGTGAGGTCTGACCAACATAACAACATAATCAAAATATTATTATGAATCCATGCAAGCTTTGAAAGGTTGTGATCCAGCTCTGAGAGAAGGAAGATCACTTACAACTCCAAGAAGGTTTGTTTGGTGAGTATTCTCTCAGATGACTACAAGAGTGCGTTGTTTTGGTTTTGTTTTTTTTTTTTTTTTTTGAAGCTAAATCATCCGTATTTCTCTTAAATAAAATACTTTTTCATTGGTTTTTGATCCTATATTTGGTTCTATCCTGCAAAGTTAGTGGAAGTAGCTGCTTTGGAACAAAACAAAATGAAACAAAAACAAAACCAAAAAAAAAATCCAAAATAAAAGGCAGGAATAAGCACATGAGCAGCAAGGATAGCCACATCAGGGCATACCAGAGGTTTACACTAGCACAGGATACTGTCTTTGACAGCAGACAGTGGCAGATGCCTAGCAAAGGAGATAAGAACAGGCGTGCACATGATGATGTCTCCCCAGAATAATTTTCCACCTTCCATTAAAAAGATTTGTACTTATGGTAGATACAGGATGGCAAAACCTCACTGAACTGATGCAGATGGCAGTGGGAAAGGCTACCGTCTTTCATTGTTCTAGACATATTTTATATATCCTACTTGAACTTGCATAAGTTGGATAGCTAGTGAAGGCTACAAGAATTCCATGCTGTCTATACAGAGACTTTTCTTCCTTTTTTAATCTCAGAAGCATATAACAGGTTTGAGATTAGGTTTATGCTTGCACGATGAGTACAGTTCAGTTAAAAATAACATAGAATATTACTGATTAACAGGACCACTATTAAAAGTACATTTTATGTGATCACTGGCTGTTCTTCTTGACCAGTATACCATGTAAAAATGGTCTTTTAATGGAAGAATACTGTACAGAGACCAAAATAGAAACTGCTAAAACAAACAAGATAATTATCTAAATTTTATAATATCACTCATAAAACGTCTGCCTTTTCCCTTTATGAGCTTGATAGATTAAATTTAGGGCAGATGTTTCATATAATTTACTCAGAAAACAGGAAAATTATTTTAAAAAAACTCATAAAACCTACAAAAACACAAATGAAACTAATCTAAAACATGTGCAGTCTACAGATTTAAAGGAAAAGTTAGTTATTCCTGAAGCTATGGATAAGGATGCTTAAGAGATAAAACCATCTCTCCTACACATTTTATAGTATCGGATATTCTGAACTGCTTTAGACAAACAAAGACCCCTCTAAATTTAGGGTGCATGAGGTAGCTCTGGCTACTTTCCCAAAGACAAAGGGGAACTCACAGAAACACAAACCCTGTTCCTCAGTGCACAGAAGCCACTCTGTGGTATCTTAATTGAATTATAGAGGTACCTGCTGTAACATGAATGTTGTGGAAGAATACCAGGTAAAAGTATTACATATTATCTATTTTTGTGCTATAAAAGGAGGAAGAGGAGCAGGTGCGGTGTCTTTAATCCCTCAAAGAGAAAGAACATCTTCACTGTCAAGAGATACTGAAATCAAATACTGTTTGAAATGGAAGGTATTTATGGTCAAAGACATATAGAGGCAAGTTTCATGAACATTTTGAAAGATTTTGTTCTGAAGGCTCAAAAGTCTCCGCACCACAAATGCAATTTTAAGAATGGCTCAGCTACAGAGATCCCAGGAAAAAAGTATATTGTGTGCTGTCTTGTTGCAAACTCTTTCAGCCCAAAGTCATCTGTCAGAACATAGCTTATTATTATCTGGGTTTATATATTAGCTGGGTTTTGAGATCCAGTTAAGAGAGCATAAGGTCTGGCAGTGCTTCTGGCAGTGCTGTTAGTGGAGGCAAGCAACATTTTTGGTTCCTCTTTAGACTGACTGTTAACTGCTATTCAAGGTAAAGGTCTCTAATTTTTTGGGTGTGAGATTCTTGTAATGCAGGAGGCAACAGAGATGTATTTTTGAAATAAAATTTTTCCTGTCTGTCTCTGTGTAATGCTGGTTCCTGCACTTGATGAGGGCAGGAAAAGGAACTGAAACTCTGCACTCAATTGAAGGCTTCTGAGTTATGTCCTAGGTTTGCAGTGGTAAATAAATTATTAAACAGAAAAAAATCATAATAATAGAAAAAATCCCTTTTACGTGATTATCAGAATGTATAAGAATACAGAATCCATCTATATATTATTATTCATTTATATATGAGTAAAAAGGACTCAACCAAAGAATCTCTGTAACACACACAAACCGTGGGAACAAGGTTTAGGCATAAAAGAAATACAGCTACTATGCTGACAGTAGTCATGGATTTCATGATCAGAAGAGAAACAATAAATATTCTAAGACAAACTACATGCTTTAAAAATTCCTGAATCAGGTAAAGTATCCGCTTCTCAGTCCCTGAAGTTCAGAGAGACAGGGTGCTGTGGTGGTTCTGCCTAAATCCTACCCTGCCTTGAAAGCAGATCAGCAGAGAGCAAATCCTGCTGCTGCTGGGTATGAACAATTTTTTGTGCAGAAGCAAAGCTTTCCCTTCCAAGCCTTTAGCCCATTGCACTTTGTTCCTGCTGGCAACACATCACAGCCTGTTTTTGTGAGTGTGATAAAGAGGATTTGGCATTGGAGATGCATCCTGTGTGTGAGATGCAAAATGAAAGTAGCAAAGGAATGGATGAAAGCTACCAAGTGTTGCTCAGCCACCCTGTGTATCATCTGAGAAAGACAAGGCAGCTGCAAACAGAAAATCAAACAAGTCTACCTCAAACTCTTGGGGTAGTAGCAATTAACTCAATTAACTAAAATGTGCTGATTCCCTCTTACGAAGCAGAGATCCTTCAAAGGCAAACAATTGTCCTCCTAATATTGAATTGAATGTTTTTAAATGTGTCACCTTAATAAAAGGTGTGGTACAATTCCTCTTTCAGAACACATCAGGTTGAAACAATGCAGGGAGAAATGTGCAAACGGTTTATGATGGGTAGCATCAAAGCAGTGCAGGGCAAACTAGCTCAGATACCTGATCTGAGGTAGGAAAAGCAAGAAGTTTGCATTGATGTGGCATAAACACATGATCTTGAATAGATATGGCCAAGGCTCAAAAAAAAAGCTGCAAAAATAGTTAGCCTAGTTCACATGCCAGTTCTTCCACAGACCATAAATAAGCTTCAAAGAATTATAAAACCAGGCAGTAGACACCAAATGCATGCAATCTTGGAGTAGTGCTGGTAGAAGTACATCACCACCTCTCTGCGGCACAGAAAAATTAGGTAAATACTTCATTCATACATGCATACACACACTGCATACACACATTCACTTCAGAGCATTTCTATAGTTTATTAGGTACTGGCACTAAATAAAGTTTTGTAAACATTTTCATTTCATGATTGTTAGCGGTAAAGAGAATATTTGTGGTGCATGGTCACTAAGCAAACAGAGTGAAAATACTTTTACAGGGAATATAAACAGTTTTATGGAGCATCAGAGAGCAAGAGGAAGCTGCAAATATAGAGCACCAGCAGCTGTTCTGGGGCAAGGCAGCTGCTCTGGATCCATCTAGTAGCAAGCTGTATTTGGGCAAACAAGTGGGTGGGGGACTGTGTAATGGAATATAGCAACTTTTAAAGTGACATAACTCATAAATGGATGAGAGGACTTCTTTCTCTCATTTTTTTTATTATTTTTAATAAGAATTGGGAAAGTGGCCCAAAACTGTTCCTGGATAATCACTTGAATAAAATACTGTATTTATTTCAGTGTTATTGACACCCTTTCTCAATCTATTTTCCATGAATATTCAGTTTAATGGTAGGAAAGCTTGCAAAAACAGACACTAGAGCTGGTGCAAGAATATATGGCATTTCCACATTATATATTTTTGTAAGATCCAAATCCTTAGAGATTTATTTGTTCTGACACAAATAAATAATAAGAACACTAGAAAATTATGCGTGCAGGCAAATTTATCATGAGCACTGAAGATATGTTTGCAGAAAGCTTTCAGCAAATACCTGGGAAAGCAAATATACTGTAGATCAGCCATGATAGCTTGTGGGAAATTTATCAATTAAAAAAATACATTATATTTATAAAATTTCATACTCAGCTCCAGTCTAACAAATATACTAGACTATTACGCTGCAGCCAGGGCTGCTCATTCAGCAAGCCATTGTTTCTTCTCTTGAGGTTGCTAGAGTGACAATTGGTTGCCAACAGTATATTTTCATGGTAACTAATGACTACAGTTTTTTTCATCCTCAGAAAGATTTTTGGGTGCAAGCACCTATCCCACTGTGTATGTTGCCATGAGCTGCTATTTCACCCTGCACGCAGGGCACTGTCTGTGTGCCTCTGTTTAGAGGGTAGGACTTCAGTTGCTGTAAGTTCTTCAGCCTGTCCTCACCCATGGGTTTCCATAAATGCTTCTGTTTTGCCTAGCAGTAGATTTCTTTCCGTGACAACCAGAAGTAAATAGGTTATATGTTCTCCAGACAGCTGCTGTAACTTTTTGTGGAATACAAACCCAGCAGCATCAAAGCTGCCCTACAAGTAGTGTAACTATACTAACCAGAAGGAAAATTGATTTTTAACTTCAGATAGCTGAAGGGAGTGGATGCCACAATGACGTTTTCTGGTTCCTGCAACATACCTGCACAGTTCAGCTGGCCCTTTTGGCTTGGGTGAAAGAGGTGCTGCACTCTCAGGCTAGTCTGTCCAAAGTACAGCTGATCGGGAGGATCTCTCGTAATGATTGTGAGAGAAAAATATGCCTTTGATCCACCCTCATTGCCAGATCTCTGTGAACTGAAGCTTTTATCCAGCTGGGAGTCTACCTTATTTTTTGACAGGAGAGAGAGAGGCTGGTGGTTCTAATTCATGGCAGCAGCCATTTTTACAGCAAAATCATCTTCATTTCTTGTATTTGCATTGTTGGTATGGTTTTGATACACTACATTGGTAATTGTGATAAATTATCTCTATGCATGAGATGGCCCTTTGGGGATTCCTTGGAGACAGCTTTGCAAAGAAGCCAAGAATCATAACTGTCATCAACAAAAAACAGAAGGAGTCCCTTCCATCATCTGTTCATCTAAATCTTGTGTAACAAATGGCCAGCACACTCCATAGCTGATATCCCAGCTGGTTATCAGCCAGATTTCTGCCAAACCTTGCATTGTTATCCTTGGCCCATTAGCCTAGCGATATTAAGCACAAACATTTCAGTACAGCTCCTGCTGTATTCCAGTTGGAGAATAGTGATTTGTTCTTCCATTTCTCTCAGGAAGAATAGATCAGCTATGGGCATCATTTACAAAACCTAAGAAACTGCAGGCCTGCCTTCTTAGACTAAAGTGTTAATTACTTCTTTTTAATCACCTGTTTCTCACTAATCAATAGATTTCTTGAAAATTGGTATGGAGTAACATCAAGTACAGACTTGTGAACACTACTGCTGTACTGAATCTGCACCATAAAAGTATCCTTGTGCTGTACTTTCATAACTGTCTTTTACTCTTGTTTAAAAGAGCATAACTATCAATAATGCTTTGTTCAGTACGTGTGTATATAATAATGTATATGAGGCCATCATTATGGTGTTCACTGTGGAAATAATGCAGTCATACAAAAGACACATTGCTCAAAATAAAACCTAAGATAAATAAAGGAAGCTATAAAATGCTCTGCTGGGCCCGCTTCTGGACCTATTTAAAGTCAATGGCAAAGTTCCCACTGACCTGAAGCAGGAACTAGCTCCTTTTTCTCTTTCTAGATTTGTTTAGAAAGAACTACAATGACAGACTTGAAAGGTAAGGTGAAATATTTGGGGAGAGGGAGAGAAAGAAGAAAAAAAGGAAAAGAAACCAAAAGGGGACAAGGGAAAAGACAAATCTATATTTTTAACCTTCCGCATAGGATGTAACAAGAATTGCTATGGGTGGAGTTTTTCAGATTTTCCGTGTTCTGGTTTTGCCAGAATACTTTAATATTTTACTGCTTGCATTTCTCTCCCAGCTCTTTCCACCCTCTGCTCCGTGGGCACTTCTTCTGGCCCCAAAAAGCATGTGGTGCTTCACAAAACTAAAAATGTGTTTGCCATTAAATATAATGTGTAAAATCTTACAATGCTTTCAGAAAAATAGCGCTCACATATCCAAAATGAGGGGAAAATGGTACCTAATCATACATATAATTCACAACATTTATTTCACCGGTAATGAACATTGTCAGGTTTTTCCTATGTTGAGCAGCCATACCTGAGGGGCACAGCGTTAAAGGGCACATTCAGTGCTGACATAAATGGTAACTACGGCCACTTCAGTGAAGTTATCTCCAATTAAGCCAGCCATTACATTCACTTCAAGGTATGCAATACATTTTAAATGATAGAAACAAGTCCAGGAAATGCTGAGTACTTCTACGAACCCTCTTTTATGTGTGACTCCCCCTGGACTCAGACTCCTTCCCTAAATCCAGTGGTTTTGTGGTAAGTGCTGCCTGAGCAAAACACGGTGATGGTCAGCGCTGTGTCCTGTTTACCGTCGCAATTAACAAAGCGGCATTCAGCGAGAGACACCAAAGAGCCTGCTGCACTTAAAGGGCTAAGGAGAGGTGATAACAGCCTTCGCTTCGTTAAGGCTCACTGCCCAACTTTACTGAAAATGTAGTGACAGATAAAACATAAATCAACATCCTTATCATTCTGGCTTCCTTGCCTGCCAAATGGGGGTTTAGTTTATCAGCGACCTGCAGGCCCACTGGCGGCCTTTACACTTACAGCTGGTCAGCGGGGTGGGACAGGGTGGAAGCTAAATGGCTGCTCTAAAACGCCTTGGTGTAAACAACCCAGGGAAGGACTTCCTTGAACTGCCAGTTACCTGAGTGCGATCCATCTCACTAAAGCGTCTGCTCCGAGAGGGGTAGTATCACCAGGAAAGAAAACAAATAAAAGACACCCAGCATGTTGCAGTGCAGGCACAGGCCGGGGAATGCTGTCCCCTTGAGGGGGTGAGGGATCCTCAACACGGTAAGCTCCTTATGGCATTGCTCAGGAGGCGGGCAAGTATTTTGGAAAAAAAAGGGACTTCATCAACACTGCCTGCTTCCTCTGTTTTGTGACCGGAATGTACAGCCTTTATGCATATATGTATGTATACGTAATGTACAGTGTTTGCTTTGACTCCCTGTGAGCCTCATCATGGGAGCAAGGCTTTCAAAGGCACCAGTATCACCCACGGCTCAGGACAGGACTGTATTGAGGGCATATTCATCCACCCACACAAGCCAGCAGACTTCTCTCCCTGTGTTACACAGAGGTTGCTATATGTGTGGGGATTTTAAAAGTATTTGTCCCAATTCATTGTGTCACAGTTATATTTGCATTAAGTTCAGCTCGTAAAACAAAACTCATTTAAACTGGGCCTTGCTCATGTGGAGGGTATGAGTTTGGACAGGGGAGCCCCCAGTTTTTGCTAGTTATAGGACTACACTGACATAATCAGCCTCATGCAAACACTTGGTGAGGATGAAATTCTCATTTAGATCAGTGATTTATTTCTCCCTTGAGATCTACTGCAGCAATTTCTTAGGTATTTAAAGTGAGGCAACTCTAAAGGTGCGTTTATGTCACTATCAAAAGGAGTGTCAAATGCAGGTGGGTTTGACAGACACTAGCACAAGACTTGTGGGGTTTTTTGTAACTAAACCTGAATTTGTTTTAAAAGTGTTCATTTTTTCCCATCCTTTGGCTATAGTGAGTCAAGCTATGTCACTTCATTTAAACAGCAAACTACTCCATATTTCTTCAGGTTTTGAAACACCCATCTTCTGGTAACAACTCCATGGAAAACGATGTGCTGAACACAAGCAAATCACAGGTGGAAAGTGAAGACACAATGTTGCACCCACACAGTTGTGCAAAAATAATGCAAATGTACACACTAAACAGTGTTATATACAATGGAGCCAAACCTTCTGGCAAAAGAATGTACATTTTATAACGAAATTTTGCTTACTAACTCTTTTTTCACAAAGAAACATTTTCTAAATTTGTTTTAAACACCTGGGATGTAAAGAAAGATATTCTCTTCTTTGCTTACTTGTTTATATAGCAGTGTACTTTGACAAGGTTACCAAGGCAACAGCAACATACTTGCACCTATATTTAACCAAAAGGCTCCACAAAAGCACACATTGTACATGCTCAGAGTGTACATAAAATAATTAGTTAGTCCCCAAGAAGTCTGTCAGAAGAGCATGTTTCAATCTAGAGCTACAAGGAGCTGAACAAGGAATATTTTGAAGGAACAGATAGCAAGGGAGTGGTCTCTGGAAAGGACAGAGATGAGAGCAAAGCTCTTCCACTCTCAGCGCACTCCAGGCAGAGAGGCAATGGAGTAAAAGGCATGGCCTGCACAGCCAGGACAAGTAGAAGGCATATTTGGAAATGCAGCAAGTTTATAGGAGTTGCAAAGATGAGAGAGGGAGGGAAAGAGGGTGAGAAGGGAACCAAAGGCAGAGACCAAAGTTGAAGTCAAAAAGAGAAGGGCCAAAGCCAGAGTGTATGAAAGGACGAATGCAAGACACAAGTAGAGGTAGAGGGAGAGTGCCACTGTAGGGATGCCAAGGAAAGACAAGAAAAGGGAACAGAACCAGAACAGAAGGTTGGAAATGTTGGTGAATGTTCTACTTTAGATAGAAGTTTCCAAACTACCTCTGCTCTAAGCTGTGAATTGTGCTTATAAAAATGACTGGCTTTCCTCTAGCTGCTGAAAATAGCCCAAATAACCACAAATCGCCTTCTACTACAGCTACCAACTGCTATGAGGCCAACTGTTCGTTTGTTTAAACACAGCACAAACTAGGTTTGGAAAAAAATCTGCCTATGACATCTGTTGGTATCTTACACCATTCCACACGACAGAACTGACTCTAAGATGGGGCTTTTTTGTTGTTTTCAATTTAAAAAAAAAGCACAAGAAGTGAAAATACATTTTAGATGTGACCACCCAAAGTCATAAATCTCTAGTGTCCAGGTTGTCCAGGCGACTTGAATTCCTCTCACTTACATGTTTCATGAGAACATGTCCCTATCATTTTTTCCTCTGCAGTTTATTCATTCATGCAAAATGTCTAACGTAGGAAGCCCGCTGTGTTCCAGGGGCTATGGATCACACAGTTTGGAAGAGGCTGTGGTAATGGCCAGAAAATGTTCTTCCTGATGGAGGCCTAGCTCACCACAGGATCTGCTGCAGACCACAGACCAGCCAAGCACTACTAAACACGGCCCTCTAGGCTGGAATGCAGACCACAGTTTGGAAACCACTGAGTTATGAAATAAACAAAATAATATTTTAACCTATACTGTCAAACATGCTCTTCTTGGAGGACTGTCAAGGCTGAGTAAGAAATAGGGTCATGTCTATAGGATTGTCACAGAAGCTTAGTGGAAATACTGTGAACTGTGCTCTTCTGGAAATCAGCACAAACACAGACAACTGAAAGAGAATGGTAATTTTTATTCTACAAAGCCTGTAAAGGCAATTCAGATGTTACCATCAGAATTCCTGAGTTTTGCATCATCAAAACCTTCATTAAAAACTAAAATGTAGATCAATGTTCAATAACCAGCACCACAAAGTATTATTTCACTTCACACATGAAATTGTCTCTCTGGATGTGTCACAGCCATGACCAGTACCAAGTTAATATTTATCATGCATCTAAATATGAGAAATTAGTGCCAAATAATTCAATATCATGAGTTTGAGCATTCATATGTGAACTTTTTTGACATTAAAGGTAAGGAAAGAAAAGGTTATTATAAAAAATGAAGACATTTCCTGACAAAGCCAGAATTACACAACTTTGAAAGATAATATTTAACCTTTGGAAAGGCCAAAATTCTTTGGACTGACGCAGAAGTTATAAAGACAGATCTTGCCAAATATAGAGTAATTTTTGAAGAATTACTCTTTTTCACAATGCTAATACAAAAATCCTTGGACATAAAACTGAGAACTCTCGAACAGGAAGGAGAAATGATAGATGTTTTAAAAAACAAGTCTATTTAGAAGCCATTTGTCTGAATTTTGTAATGTCTGCTGACAATAGCATATTTTCATCCTTGACTGTATTTTACTAGCTCGTTTCTTCATGCACAGAAACCAGTATATTTAGCCTTTCAAAATATATGTTTTAAAAGTGGATAGTGATTGCCTACTTCTATACTTTATAAAAGAAAGGAAAAGAAAAAGAAACTCTGAGAAATAATGCAAACATATACGCAGAGGACCACAAGTACAAACCTGTTCATACACTTATATTGAAATTGATTAACACAATTTTGAAGAAGTGGTTTAACAATGGAGTTTTCCCTTTTCTGTAGTATTCCACTTTTAGTATAACCCCATACATATTTGTTTCTGCAGATGATAAATATGCTTCCTCTGAAACAGAGCTTCCTATGTAGATTTTCTGTTAGTAGAAACATTGAAAGCAAATAATCCTCTTATTTAACTGAACAACTTCTTTTTGGTTTTGTTGATGTTGAATTATTAAACCATGAAAAAAGCTAAAGCATTGCACAGTAGTAATGTGAAATCAAATTCTGCACTGCAAACTCCTAAAACTTGAGACTTTCTAGGGTGCTTGCGTTCAGGATCTGTTGAGGAAAATTCCACACAAACGAAGAATGTCATAATAGCAAAGAAAAAAGGAGAGAAACAGGGAGGAAGGAAACAGCAAATACTGAGAACATAACATCTGTAAAATACACCAACAATTCCAAGCTTGCAATGGACTGTCACTGCACACGCAATGAGGAAATTTCATTTAAAAGTTACAAAAATGACCTTGCTTTGAACCAAGTGAATGTGATTATTTCTGAACTGAACGGAAAGTAAAGAAGTTTGGATTAAACGTTTTACCAGTGCCAATGTCCCAGAACTTTCTTTGGCTCTATATTCTCTTTTCCTATGTTTGTCAGCTGAATTTAATGTTCTCTTCTTTTTGTCTTCTGGTCTCTTTGACCTTAATGTGACATTTTAGTTGGGTGATTAATTACTATTAAATGGCACTGCATTTATTAAATGGAGTCCTTGTCTGTGTAAGAGCACAGTCACAATGCAACGATTCAGTTTGATAAGCTTAAATATACACAGTTAGATGTGGTAATATCTAATTTGTCAAGGATCTTGTGGCTAGCTTTTCTGCCACACAGCTAGAGAGAAGATGTGATTGCACAAAAAGCTTAATATTCTGAGCTTAAATGTTCTCAGTAAATTGATCTTCTCCATCACGTAATCTTGTTTCAGAGTGTGCAGGAGACAGCAAAGTTCCACACAAGCCTAAGTTGCCTTAATAATAAGCCTGAGGGTTCCTGACCATAGAAATAAAAGCTATGTGACAAGATTTGTGTGTCTCTTTTCAGCAGACAACAGCTGACTGGCCTTGCCAGAAGCTTTCTTTCTGGGTTAATTGAATAAAAAGAATGAATATCAGTAAAAGGATGAAAAGTTCATTGAGAAAGAAAATATACATCTATAGTTTGGACACCTAAGTGCAAAAGAGATTGTGAATATTTAGCTTAGTAAGTGAAACACCAGCACCTAACCTTGTAATCAGCCAGGTTACTATTCTGTCAGCTATATTCTCCCAACATTGCTTTACTCCAAACACTGCTTTACTCTTTGCTTATCTAACAGCTGATTTGGAACTTTTTTTCAGACTATAATGAATCATCAAAGCAAAACTTCTTGCAAGCAAAAGACTGGTTTTAACATCTGCTGGGAAAAAAATTCAGGCTGAGTAAAATAAAAACGTGAGGGAGACACAAAAAGCTCAGGAGTTTTGGGTACTCATGGGAAAGACAGCAGCTGTCTGTTCCTGCCTGTTTCTTATATCAATTCTTTTCCCCTTTGGTTAAACACAGCTAGGCCAGCAAGAAGAATAACAGCAGTTTTTCTCAGGTTTCACTCTCAGTCCTCGTGTCCTCCACTTCCAAAACGTCCATTCTTGCTCCTGCAGAGTCAGTGTCTGTCTCTATAACTCATTCTTACTCCACACAAAACTAGAAATTAAAACAAAAAGATGAAACAGATCATGTTAATATAAAAAATAAGAGGCTTTCAACCTTATCTCAAACCTCCAGGTACCTTCTCACAGTGCAAATTGCTGTAAGAGAGGAGACACTCATCTGAATTTAGGGGTTTACAGAGATCTTGTAGAGATACTGTGGAGTTGTGGGCAATGTTTGGGCATGCATCTTCAGACCCTCTTTAGACCTGAGACGAATAGCTTCATATCAGCGACAGTGGGACTCCAGATGCAGACCTTCACCAGAGACACATTTACACATGGTAAGGGAACAGCTCCCACATTTCTGCTGGAAGAGAGAATCACTAAAGTATAATATAGAGGCATCCTCTTTGCATGACGAAGAGTTAAACTGAACTCTATGTACAAGGAGGTACTTGAGCTTGCGTGTTCTGCAGGTTGGCAGACACTGTGCCATCTGGAGACATCGAAATAACCCTGCCTTGAGGCCAAACAACAGTAGTGAAGTGAATCTAAATGAACCAAGAAAGGCCATAATCTTGACTACCTCTAACAGGATTATATTGTTGTCTTGACTACTGATGACAGTCTAATGATAAGATTGCACAAGAAAAACATTCTTACAATTCTCATTAAGGATTAAGCCAGCACATTCCCAGTTGCTCCTGCATAGATTTGTTCACCCCCTATCTTCAATTATCAGCAACAGGAAAAGAGGCACATTCATGTTGCCTAGAATCCTAAGGGCTCAGGATTAAAGGCAGGAAGATGCACCAGGTGTGTGCTTTAGCAGACTCAAAATATTAATCTCTTCAACATCCTGGATGCTAGAGATATGTTAGGAACTTCTTCCTGAAAACTTTATAGAAATAATATTCAACTACAAAAAATGCCATTTTAGTCTGGGCATAAAATCCACCTTAAAAGCACTTGATATCTACCTTCCTTGCAGAAATATATTTTCATTGGTCTAATTTTCTGTTTTTAGGAAACAAAACAAAGGCAGTTAGCAGTTTGTCCCCATGGTCTTCAGAACAAATTTCTAGAAAACATTGAGCAACTTTGAAAATACTATTATTTAGTCTCAAAAATAGTGTAACTATTTTTAAGTAACATATTTCTCTTCTAGAGCCAATTTAAACTTACTTTATATGATTAATAAAAACTGGTTAATAGCAACACAATACATTTCATGCTTATCTAAATGAAATGTTTTAATTTATTGATCCAAAGGAAAATTTTATTTCAAGAAACTCTCAGAAATATTCTGAAAGATTTTACAAGTCATGAAATTCTTTTTTAAACAATGCTTAAACTTTCATTTTGGTAGATGATGAAATATTATATTGTCTCCACTAGAGCATTTATGAGATTTCAAACTATTGATAAAACATACACAGAGAATTTACCATCTGTGAAAGACGTGGAAAGCTAAGGTTTTTGATCACTCAAAATCTAAGAACAAATCACAAGACATATTATTTAGTAGAGATTAAACTAAAAGCACAAACATACACTTCTTTCTATATGCAAAGAACAAACCCTCACAGATTCATAGTATAAACTGCTGATTGGCATGCTAATTTTCAAGTCATAGTTTAATGATCTCTTCTGTGCAGGCAAGCAATCAGGGAAATAACTGTAAAGAGTCTGTAAAATGGAGGAGTACAATATTATATGACAACACACCAGTAATGGTTTCAAATTACAAGCAAATCTGGGCAGGGGGAAAAAGTCTTCTCCCCTTTTTCCCAAACACATCCACAATTTCCTTTAGAAGAAAAACAAGAGAAATAAATGCATTGCTTGCTCTTTCTCAAAGGTATATCAAATGCTGATTAATTCTAAATATTCTGAATTGTAATATGACCATCAGAGAAAAATCTGGCCTTACACTGATTTCCTGTAACTCAAAGGGCAGTACAAAAGTGACTGTGTTGAAAGAATTATAGCCAAGGACATAACTGCAATGAAGTATTATCACAGACGTATAATATTATCAAAATATCAAACTCTACACATGTCAACAGTCACCCAACGTGATTAGAGGCAGATCTGGTTTTCAGTTTAGGTGAAAGTAGGCAGTTGTTTACGTTGGCAGATCAGGGGGGAAAGGAAGGAAATGAAATGCCCCCATACAGGGTGCCATGGCCTCACTGCCTGTTCTGAGGACGCTGAGAGAAAGACAGGCAGGGGCAGGAGCTGTGCGCCCCACCACCATCCGATCAGCTTGGAGAGGGAGCAGAAGGTTAATGCTTCCCTGCCCACCAGTTCCTAGTAAATCTGCTCCCTCCCAATAAATCCCTGCTTTATTTCTCCAGTCCTTCACATTTACCTCCGGGGATGGGGCAGGAAACAAAGCAACCCTCTGCCCACCACCACCTCCAGACTGGAGGTGGCTCCCTGGAGACCACAGCCAATTCCTTTCAATCCCCTTCCCTGACAGCTGCCACTAACCCAGAAAAGGTTTGTGGCAGGTCCCCAAGCCTGGTGACCTGCTCCCAGATTTGTGTCTTCTCTCAGAAGCTGCCAGGCTTTGCCCAAAAATTTTTTTTTGTCCTTTGCCCAATGGCTTCCCCTGGCAAGGCCTTGCCTACAAGCCTGGGTGTTGATACACCAAGCAGGCAGTAATAAAGTGAAACACAGCAACCATTAAGCATGGCTAAAGGTGAGCATGTCTGCTGTCAGATTACAACCCCTCTGAACTGCAGCCTTATACAACTGTCCTCTATGCCTATTATTTATGAGGTGAACTGAGGATATGACAGCCTTGTCTGCTGATGTGACAGAAAAAGCACATTGCTCACTTTGAACCTTGCAGAAACGTGGAAAGCTTTCTTGCACTCCTTTCAGCATAGCCCCACTCCAAGAACCATATTGACTTGTAATAGCTTCTGTTTATGCAGTGCAATGAGCTGAGGTCAGTGGGAAAGTGTCAGCTGCAGTGTATGACTTTGCTTTCACTGCATCATGGAACTTGGCACGGCCTCGCAGTGACAGATAACAAACTGCATTCTATAGCTTTCAAAACCCTCAAAGGATATGTGGCTGGGAAAGGCTTGCAAATGACTTCTCTTGATTAATAGTCACAAAAATGAAGTGATCATAATTTAGTCCTAGCAAGAAGATGTACTTCTTTCCAGCGGCAATAAAGAAAGACACAAAAGCCCACAAACCTACACAATATAAAGAAATTGTCTTTAAAGAAATTCACAGTCATCATGCCAGACACTAAATGAATTATTTCTCTCATTTCTTGTCTCACCACAGTTTCCTCCCACTTGGACACACATGTTAGGCATTCAGTTAACCTCAAGCATAGCTCTCCTGGCCCTATCACTGTATCTGCACTCCCCATCAGGAGGGTATGCTAGCCTACATTTTTGCAATGTAAAAAGAGTGACATCATTTTTTTTCCTAAAGCAGCTTGTCTGTAAGAACACTTCAGCTGTACTCAGCTCGGCTCAGTCCCAGAATATGCTTGTTCTTGTGCACTTCCCCATCCTGCGCTCAGCACAGCGTTCAGAACTGCTCTGGCTCGCAGCTCTGTGCTCTATACCCCGTTCTGAACCTCTCAGCTGCATTTGCTTCCCCATCTATAACTTTCATCGACCTTCTGCTCTTGCACTGCACTTCCTGGGAAATGTTTTGTTCATGGACCCAGCGGAGGAATATGTTATGACAATGGAGTTTTAAGGAAAGCTTTTTGTTTTGTTGTGTCAGGCACTTTATCCATCCCATTTTGTCATCTGGTGGTTTTCCTTTCTTGTTCTAACACATATTTCATTGCTAAAGCTGTTTCACAAGCAGCCTTGGAAGTCAATCCTTTTTCAGATAACAATTTTTTTCAGCTGATCCACCTTCCTATCTACTTCCAAATCCATCGGAGAGTGCTTTATTTGGCTACAATCCTGCATTGTATAGTGGAATATTTATAGAATAAGTTACAGTGCCATGATACTCTGAATGAATGATAGAATTTTTAAATCTTTTTTTACTTTCTTTCCAGTCAGAAAATTCAGCTTGGGATACTAACACTGAACTTCACTGACTGTGTAGACATAAAAAGCTAAAAAAACCCTCACGTTACACAGGACCTTCGTTTGGGAAAGCATTACTTTTTTTCTTCAGGAAAAATTGAATTTTAAATTGTTCAATGGTTTTTTATATCTAATAAGTGGCCTTTCTGATGTTTTACACATTCCAGGGAATATGTTATGAAAATAAAAATGGATTAATTTCTTGTTACAGAGCCTCTGGTCATTTTTTGGAATCTCATGCTACAAAGTGCCATCATTCTGATTTCACTGAAAGAATTTCACCTGCATTTCACAGCCCTCCCCCTCCCTTCCTTTACTGTTTGGTCTCCTTCTCTTAACAGAACTGCCTTTCATATTGGGTTAACAAGCTTCAGTGAAATTTCTCTTCTTTCCTGTATCCTGATAATATATACAAGTAACATGTGGCTTAAGGTCTAGAAAAAGCTTTTAATTAAAACCAAGTGCTAGAATTATACTGTCTTCGGGTTTCCTCATGTTTCCTGACTTTTTTGTGTCCAGTTCACAGCAGAAAAATTTGTTGAGAGCACAAACTTTATTGTTAATCTTATCTTGTAAATACCTTGATACACAAACTATTTGTTTTGTTGCTTATTGTAAGACTACTGTGATGGATGTGCAGTTTTAGGAGACTGATTGTAGGAATGGGAAATGTTTATACTTTTATAGATACCTCTGATTATGAAATTACTATTGAAGTACAGTAAAATAAATACTATGTTCACTGCCTTTTTTCTTCTTTTACAACATGGATTTTGTTTTAAACAGGAAAACAGAGCAAAATCCTGAAAGTAGGTTGCATAATCTAATGTGCTATATTTGCCTTCTGATAACCTTCACCAACATCTAAAAGTAGTAATTTGACTTTTAATGATAGCCGTTGCTCATGTTATATCTACAAATTTCCTTATTGAAAGAGCTGCTCCTCTTACTGTCGAGATACCACTGCTTCTGCATTTGCGAGAGCAGAGTGGGTATAGTTGGCCTGGATTCAGTTCTTACATAGCGTCTGCAAGGATTTAAACACATCAAAGTGTCAGCTAGATTGAATGAGCCAGAATCTATTTTAGAGTAATTGAAAGTTTGATTTCCATTTGCCCAAGGTCTCTATTTATTTTAACTTCGCTAAAATTTCCTCGGCGTTATAAAATTAATCACAGTCTTGTTATCTTTCCCTCTTTGCACCCTCTCAGTGACAGCAGACTCTGAAATGTTTCTTGAAAAAATGTCAACCTTAAATACCTGGTTTTTGTAACAAAACAGTGGGACCATCTTATACGGAAGTTCCTGATTTTCCGTGTTCAAATGGGTACAATTCCTGTTTATTCCTCAACTTTCAGTAGTAATAAGAAAGCCAGGAGGAATATCTCTCACAGAAGCCTTTGAACTGATTAAAAAACAAATCACATTTACCTTGAAGTAATTTAAGAAAAACTTAATTTTACTTTTTTGATCCTACCATATGTTTTCAGGCCTATGACATCACTTGAAGAGCTTTCTTTCATTAACATTTTGTCACATTTTTTGAGATGAGATATACATCTCTCCAGATTTAGAGAATACAAGGCTGATCCAGACTCTATGTCCATTCTTTTCTTCCAGAAAAGTATGTAAAGACCAAAGGATACTTTAGTGGCTTCTTGGCATTTACATCACACTGCTCAGATGCTGGTCTTCTTCACCTGTTGCTTCCTATACCGTATTACCTCTTTAAGAGCACATGCACCCAACAGGATGTTTCTGCAAAATCTTTTGAAAGTCAAAGCTCAACTCTCTTGATTGCTATGAAAAAGAGATAAAATAAGTGGATCCTTATTCAATTATTCTTATTTTAGGGAGTGTATAGAAACAGACTCTCATAACTAGGGGACTAGCTGAAGGCTGGCCTCAGAGTGAAGTCTGAAATTGTCTTTCTGAATCTCACATGTAAAGGGTTAGTAACATTTTTAACAGTCCACTTAACAAGCATAATGTTCAGTAGGAGTTCTATTTGTATTTATTTTGAAAATAGTTACCTATATTCCAATATCAAGTTTATGCTTTACCTGTCTTCAAGGTCCCTGAGACTCACGCGACCATACAACCTTCTGTCTTTTTCAACCCTGTCAGCAAGAGAAGTTTCAGAAATATTATATCAGTGGTTCAAATTATAAATGTTTGTGTTCAAATTCATACACAAGAGTAGAAGATATAAGATGCAGTCCCCAATATCCACCAACTAAATAATAAGTCCTTCCCCACCAAAAAAAAAAGGTGGGGGAAAAAAAATAAAAACACAAAAAATCCTCAAGAATGAGAAAAACCATAAAAAGCCTGCATCTACACCCAAGGTCTTCTCTTATTCCAGAAGGTTAAGGACTATGCTTTTTACAGTGGCTTGAGTATATTTACATGCCAGCCTCAATTCTGTCCCGTTAAAATCATAAGGACTCTAACAAGTCCATTAATGTGTTGCCAAGGCATAGGCAAATATGTTCAAAAATAAACATTGCCTCTGAAAAAATTACCTTCTTCTCCACCATCCTCTTCAAGGCCAAGAATGTATCCATAATAGGAATTTTGCATTAATGGAAGCCCAAATTTTAATTTATCTGATAGAAAATTATGAGAAAAAATTGATTATTTAACTTCTCTAGTCTGAATCTTTTCTTTGCCCTTTCAAACTCTCTTCAGAAAAAAACAAAAACCTTGCTACTCATATAATAGACAATGTCCCCTTCTATGTCTGCTTCTAATAACGTGAAAAATATTAATCTCTCCTACAAGCTGTGCTGAGAATCTCTTTTGGGAAGTAATGACATCTTTGCATTATTAATAGCTGATTCAATCTGACTTGCTGTAGTAACAGCTTTTACCAGTGTGAGATTAGGTTCAACTAACAGCCTTACAAATTTCAGCATGTCTTTATCTAGAAGGGTATTATAACACAGTGTCCTTCTTTGCCCAAGAAAAGTAGCCAAAAAGAAACCGTGCCTGCATCATATCATCAATCATGAGCAAGCAATTCTCAGCTACACTTATCCCCTTTTTTAGGGAATTATTTTTGAATCTCAAAGGAAAAGACTAAAATAAGAGGGCGGACACTTTTGTGATTCTTCCTCATTTTTTCTTTGCTATTTCTTCAAATATCTTGAAGTATCTCTCCCTGCCTCTCACTAAAGAGTATCTATTTCCCACTGACTTCCTTGCAGTGTATTTTTCAATCTTTCTCCAACTTTGTTTCATTTTTCCTTTGAGAATATATTTTTGCTATCCATACTTCCACCCACTTGTAATTTCCCATCTATGCTGTAAGAATGCCTATAATACTATTGAGTAGATAGTGGGACTTCTTTCATAAATTTCTAACACCACAAGGGGCAGGGCTGGAAGAGTGACATTTTGACCTCTCGTTTACTGCCAGATGAGCTATTGGGTGTTCTGGATACATTGGTTCTCCTTTTCCTGTCAGAGCAGACCATTCTTTTGCAGGTATTATCTCATCAGTCTTTCAGACAAGTGTGCACACTAAGCTGGTCTGGCTCATGAGTGATCATTTGTTTTCCACTTTTGTTCATCTTCTTCATTAAATAACTTTGGATGATACAAAAACTAAGAGTTTGAGGGCAAGGAGAATTGAAGCACTTGAGTCCACAAAAGGTTGCTGATACTATATAAAATAAGGAGAACTTCTAGAGAAGATTTAAGACACAATTTGAAAGAAACTGAGAAATAAAAGTAGCAGACAAATAGAAACTAGAAAGAATGGGAGCTTTTGGAACTGTCTTTTTCTACTCTAAGCTTTATTGGTTTTATTACTGACACTTTATTTAATCTTAGATGCACATAAAATTTGTAATTTTATTTTCTTTTCTTTAAGGTGATTTTTTTCTGTTTTAGAAAAAATAGTAAGTGCCTGCCTTTAAAGCAAGAAAATGACCTCCTGAAAAGTCAAAGAACAGGAAATATGCCTAAAACAGGATGAGAGTATAGGATGAGTACTAAACTGATTTTAAAAAATGTCACAAAATCAGTCTGTTCCTCAGAGAGTCTGATCAGGATACAAATTATGGTTGGCAAGACAAACAAGGAGCATCTGCTGAGCAGCTAAGTCAAAATTAACCAAGCTGAATTCAGACCAACAACATAAAATAGAAAAGGTTTCTATGACTCCCAAAATCTCAGCCACCCATTTACATTTGCCCATTTTTTGGTTCTAAGCGTTTGTAGCTGTTGATATGTTGATCTCATCTTTGTAATACTAACAGATTTTTGGTTTAAAAAAGCAGAAACTGAGAGGAAAATTCCCAAGATGTAGTACCTTTTTCCCCATTTGCAGATTATTTTAACAACCAAGATTATTATAAAGAAAATTTTTGGTTTTTCTCAGCAGTATTGATAAACTATTAGCCATGTGTACCCCACAGGAAAATACCTGGAAACACTGAAAAGTTGTTCAAAAGATCAGGAGAGATTATACCATAGAATAATATTTAGACTTTTCACATACCCCAACATAATCAGAAAATTATTATGACCATGTTTCAGGTTTCATAGTAAAGCTCTTTTTTGGGAGAAATGAGTTATTGCAGGCCTAAGAGCTATGTGGCTGCTGAAAGACTACCAACTTATGATGGTCCCTCCATTCAGATGAGTGCTATCAAAACCATGGTAAATCCTTAATATTGAGCTGTAAAACTCAAGGGAAAATATATTCACATGAAGTGATTATCTCTTATGTTTCTGGACATTCTAAAGATACATTACATTCTCCTAATAATACTTGCCTTCTTTTGGATATGATATTTTAGAAGAACAGCTTGCACTTATAATCAGTACAATTTATCACCTATCCCCAAAGTACCCTGCCGTTGAAATGTCTGACATATATATTAGGTGTTGTGGATTTAGCAAAAATTGAATTATAAATTGCCTTGCCAGCTTTTGCCTCTGGAAATAATGAAAAAGTGAGCTAAAGAAATGTTCTCCTGAAGGATTTATTTTTAGTGGCAATAGAGAAAGAAACAACAAACATGGATTGACCAGACTTTATCATTCTAAGGACTGAATATCTTTGTCTCAAGAAAAGTTTTCATTCTTTTTCTTTTAAGAAAAAAAAAGACTGCACTAAGATTGCTTGAATGTCCCTGAAAATAGCCCATTGAGAAAGGAAGAAAAAAATAAATAAAACCCAGCAAAACATTGATTTGTATTCAGTAAGCCCATATGAGAATTTCAAGGTCTCGTGCCCAAATGAAGTCAAGTTAAATGTCATCCAAAATACTTTCTTTTCTCTTCTCTTTTCTGTTAAGTGCTGTTTCTCAATGAATGAAATTATTTGCTGTGGCCTTTTAGAGTTTAACATTATCCAAATCCCCAAAATAATAGGGCCTTTAATGAGTTATCTAAATTGGCAGAGTGATGTAGAATCCCTTTTTAGCAGTATTTCAGCATCAAATGTGCATAGTTAACTTAAATTATTATAAAGGTATTCATAAACACAGTAAGCTTTAGTACTTCGGTTTTAAACCAACATCTAACATTTCTTTGTGAAGTCTGTGCTGTCTCTTAACTAGTTCCTGCCCAGAGAAAAAAGTAACTTGTGTTCATTTACAGATACATAATTTAAAAAAAATAATAATCTGTATGAGCACACACACAAATATATAGTCTGCACTTTGTACTTCAGTGAATCTGAGCATAGGCTTTCCACTTATTAAGCTAAGTTGAAATTTTAGCTCAGTTTGTGTCATTATAAAAGAACTTATGTTTTTACCATCTTATTAGACATTTTTGCTTTAATTAACTGATGCTTGAGCATGAGTGAAAAATCCTTGTTCCTTCATCAAGTTTAAATAACACCCAGCATTTTGGATTCAAGTGTTTTTGATATAAGCAATATGAGAATACAAAACCATGGAGCAGGGGATGGGGCAGGGAGCGGGGAGGGGGTAAGGGGAAAAGTGATTGTGCAAAGAATTTAAAAGTACTTATCAGTCAAATATTGTCCTTTCTTATATTAAATATCCTATTACTAAATTAGATGATCATAAAGTGTCATTGTCTCTTTGGTATTATTGGACAAATACTGTATGAATTGTCTTTTTATATTTGATGTATTCTACAATATGACTTTCAAATTACAGTCACATGAAGTTCACTCAGCAGTTTGACTGCACAGGTTAGTAAAATTTAACTCTCTATGCCATGCTGAGAGGAGTGCAGGCAAATGCAATCAGATGAATTTGTTCCTAAATCTGGTTGAGAATATAAATGATATAAACATTCACTCAGTTCATCTTACAAAGTGACTGCTATTTCTTAGGAAATGATGTAAAGAAACTACCAAAACAGGAGGAAGCAGAGCTGTAACTTCTGAGAAGGTAGATCCTTAACAAACACAATTACTAGGATCCTTAACTATCAAGTAAGAAGGCAAGAATGTCCAACATTTTGTAGGACCAAGTGAGTAAGTGTAGCAAAATAAAAACCAAACATATTAGAGAAAGGTGTAAAAAAGCTATTTATCACAAAAGTAAACTCTCCATGGGAGGCAGGGAATAAGTTTACAGGAGACCCAAAAACACACTTGCAGAAGTGGAGTGCACAGGTCTTCATCCTCTTCAAAACTGCAAGTAGTAACAGGATTTGGAGGAGGAAAAAACACAAAACACGCACACAAAAAAAGTCAAAACAAAACAAAAAAAAAAACAGTTAAAAGAAAGAACACAAAATAGGAGAAAGGACGAGTTTCTCTAGTAGCTGGATTTACATTTTGTTACATCCTTGTTAGAGGGCAAACTTTTAATGCCCTGCCATTTATTTTTTCTTTGATATGGCTACGTACTTGGCTTCATTGGTCACTGTAGGTGACTGAGGTTAAGGAAAGAATTAAAAAAATTATGCAAGAGGTCATGATTTATTTGCATTTTATAAAATACATATATAAAGGTTTACACGTCAGGAAACATGCTGAAGAAATGTGTTGTCATCATATAGCCACAAAATATCCTGCGGATTAATCCGATGGTGGCCCTGCATGACACCTGTAGTATATGTGGGCATTAGGTCAAAATATTAGCTGGAGCTAATGATGGGCCCATTATAACCCTCCTTAGTGCTCATTACTTAGGGGACCTTTTGAAGGTGCTCTGTATCATTCTCTGGCTGACAGGCCAGTCAGGGAAGGTTAGCAACTCCTTCTGAAGTCCTGTTTCTCTATTGCAGCTAACAACCTACTTGGGGTCATGGAAGGCACACATGGATTCTTCACCTAAATGACAGAAATCGTATAGGAAATAATTAACATCTGCATGTGGTACAAAGATTTCGAAGGAAAATAAATTTACTTTTTTTCAAGGCTAATTTTTTTTCTGAATTGAGCATAATCACCACAACAATGAATCAACATTGTTAGCTTTGCTCTCAGATCAGGGGCAACATGAGTGTGCATGATGTGTTCAGAAGCCCAGGGAAGGAATTCTACACAGATGTTCACGGTGAAGGCAAGGGGTTAAAATAATATTCCCATAATCATAGATTATAATATTGATGAACAATGGGGTTCTTCACCAACAGCCCTGACACTTCAGAGCATCTTTACCTTAGAATGGTCTTCCACCTCCTTTTAAGCCTCCATTGCAATATCCTAGAGTTCATTTTTATTCTGCTTTTCAGGTTTAATAATCTACATTTGATCCACAGTCAACTTGGTTTACTATAAGCTTGGAGTATTCCTGTTCAGTTTAAAGAATGTATAACATGGAGGAAGAATTGTGCTTTTCCAACTTATTTTCTATTTCTTGCTTATCTTATTACATAAAAAATAATAAATAACACTTGAAATCTTCTGTCTGATCTTCCTGCCCCTGCAATGATTCTTATGCCAAAAAACCCCAACATATTCAGGGCTATGGGCCTGTTAATTCAGTCTTTTCTTACGCCCTACTTTTGAATCTGACTTTGCCTTTCCCCAACTTACATACCAGTTCCTGTCAGATGTCAAAACTAATTTTTCATATTTACTTTCCTTTAGACTTTGTTTTCACCCTGATGTTTCACTCAGATTTCTGAGTGATTATTAGGTGAGTTTGCATACATATTTATTCCATTATCTTTTTTCAGTCCTTTGCAAAATACAGAGATAAAATTACATTTACTTGCAATGGATGCTGTCCCTCCGTAAATAAAAACCTCTTTTGTGAAATTTATGCTTGTATATTTCTTCCAGGAAAAAAAAAACCTGTTAGCGTGTGCATCTTTTTTCCTGGCTAACACCTACAAGCAGACAGCAAGAGACATAAGCTGAATAAAACACACTGTAGCTGTGAACAAGAAAGCATGAATAATAGTGCTGTGGAAATATTGTACCTCAAAACCTGAATACTTTCCAGCAAAAAAATGCATCACAAACCATGGAGCTGAAGATAACCATATGGAACTGCAGCATAATCAACTCATTCTCAAAATGCAGATTTACAGATCTGTCAAAAATGTGCATTGAAATCCCCAAAACAGTAATCTTTTTATGTGTGTACAATGTGAGTTCTGAAAATATAAAAGGAAGGAAGGAAGGAAGGAAGGAAGGAAGGAAGGAAGGAAGGAAGGAAGGAAGGAAGGAAGGAAGGAAGGAAGGAAGGAAGGAAATTAAAATCCTTTGAAAGTTTGAATCGGTTATCTGCCCAGTTTTAGTACAGTATAACACATGGCATCAAGGAAGACACTAATTTGAGTCATGAAGCTTTCAGGTAACTCAAACTGAAAAAAATCAACAATTTAACAGAGTTTAAAATATTGGAGTCTAGGTACATTTATTGTTCAAGGAAAATGAAAAATAAAAGCAAAACTAAAGGAAAGAAACATCCTCCATTGTATCAACAGTAAAATCAAAGTCATCCCTTCATAAAACAGTCCACCATTAAAAGCTCTGAATTGTGTTCTGGAGAAAGTATTTCTTGAATATAGATCAGTAGCAATGAAAGGCATAAGAAAGCAACTATTTTCTGAAAAGCAAGAGGAAATTCACCAAAAATAACAGTGCTTCAATCTGAGAATTCTGAGTGTCATTTACAGCACTGAAGCTGAGGTCTTGGAACAGCTCTCACATCCCCAGCATCTGACCAGACCATAGGGATTAGTAGGCAGCCAAGGGGATGGGACAATGAGACCCAAGTTAGTCTATATTACAGGTCTGAGGCTACAAAAATATCGATGGACAGCTAAGAACCAACCCAAGTCACTTCAATTGCTAGGTTAAATACATGAAATTAAAAAGGTCAATATAAAGAAGTAGATTGAAGTATCAAAACACCAAGATTCTAACAGCCAAAGTTTCAACAACATTTTGCAAAAGCTGGAGAAATATGTCAGTGTGCATTGTTACCACCACAGAATTCACTGCAAAGCTACAAAAAACCAACTTTTATGTTCATTTTTTTTTACTCTATTACCCCTTCCTTACCCCAAAGCCCCAGAATCCTCCTCACTTGCATTATTTTAAATACAGTAGAGTATGGTAGGGGGGAAATATTTCAGGCAGCTCTTATAACATTCAAAATAATTTGAAAACTAATTTATTCCCCACTCCAGTCAAGCAGTCTCCAATGAAGGAAATAATCTGTTTCTAACCTGAGATGACATTTGGCAAGTTTCAGAGCAAATATTCATGACAAAGTCATAAGCCTTTGTTAACTGAGCTTTCCACTGGAAATGCTGACAGGTCCTTAAGCACAGTGGTGTGAACAGCACCTCTGTAATAAGCAGTAATTTAAAGGCTGTGCACTAGTTAACTATTAATGCTAGTAAACAAGTCACCCTGATGGGATTTCAAATTAGAGCTTCAAGCAACTCATTTGATATTTAACCCTCATGCTTTCCCACCTGATGGCAATGAAAACATTATATATCATAACAACATTATTTAGCTCCCTCAATAGAAATAGAAATCTGATAAAAGCAGATAAAACATTTGTGACAATAAGAAACACCAAATTTCAACAAATTCAGTCATTTAACATTCTTCTAGTGGTAATTACATCTACAGCTTTACACTGGCCTGTGTTGGCCGTGACACCTAGAAATGAGAAAATAGTGTGCTATCCTGTTCTGCCAAGCAGCAATAATGCATCAAGACCAACTTTAAAATAATCATCTTTCCTTTTGGCAGGGGACCTCTGTTGTGAAACACACCAGTCTTGCCACCTCCCTGCTCTGTGCCCTTTAAATAAGACAGAAGTAGTCACACTGCCCCCCCAAAAAATTGCTGCTTCTTCCTAACCTGAAACCAAGAAGCCACAACTGACTCCCCAGGGAATGCCAATGACATGCTTAGAGTAAGGAAGAGCATTTGATTTGTAGTCTTTAAATCAAGAACTCTCCTGGTGCCTAAGCAAAATAAAACATTTGAACACACATTTATATTAACCCAGAACATCAGAGAGGTCTTGTGTCATATCCTCAGTCACACATGCTGTGGTGTTGTATCATATGAGCTGTAAACAGCCCTGAAAATTCAAGGAGAGAATTTCATCACTGTCACTTGCATTGACCTCCTGCAGGTATATGAAGAAACCACAGCCCCTCCTCCTCCTGTTTCTCATAGTCAAATGCCGTAAGTTTTCACAGAGGTAACTCCTATTTGCTTTTGACTGAGAAGCCAGGAAGTGACAGGATATATATCCATTTGATCATACTCCTTTTCAGCTCTCTTAGGCCCTTTAACCTCCGATAAATTGTAAGACAGGATTTTCACAGCAACCTTACCTTTCCCCATCTAGCTGCTCCTTCAATATTATGTCCATCACTGTTGCATTTGAATTCCAAGACTATACAGAAGCCCTTATTTTTCTTATACTTCAACACAACTCACAGACAACAGTTTTTCTGCACATGGTACGAATGCAGTTCACAAAATTCTAAATGTGAAAATGTATTATCAAAGACAAAAATCCTATAATATTTAGGACACAAATACACATCATTAACTGAAGAACAACTACAAGAAGAAATACTAAGGAGACAATGAAAGTGCTTAAAACAAAATATTTCTACTCCACACTGCTAATGTTAATCAGATGTTTAATTTCCATTAGTATTTTCAAGAAAAATTTTACAATGTATTTTGGTCTCTACAGACAGTTTCACAATGGCATTTCTAAAAAAGTTAACTATTCTTACAGCAAGATACTATAAAAATATGGATAGCTGTCTGTTGTAAGTAATTTTCAGTTATAAGCAGATTTATTATGACTACAGAAGGAAAAATCAATGAAGCAAATAATCTCTAAGGAAGGAGTAATCTTATCTTCTTGCCACTAATTACGAAAAAAAAAGAAGAAGAAGGAAGAGGAAAGGAACAGAATTTTTTTGCCTGATCAATGTGTGTTAGCATTTTCCAAGTAGACACAAATATGTCTTTATTATCAAAACCAAAAAAGTACTACTATGTGTCTCTCAAATTTTGTATCACAAACATAGCAAGTCTATGACAGGTCCTTTAATTGTTAGCCAACTGTAATTTGTATACTAGAATCTAGTCACAGTTTACTATGATATTTTTACTTTGCATTTGATTTGACCTTTCTATGCTGTTAATAGTCCTTTATTCTATTTTTAATAGGTTTATTATTACAGAGAAGTAGTGACATCCAGAGGTAAAGGGAGTACCCTTCTTCAAGGTGATATTCTTGCAAGTGTTACTATAAATTTGGTATTTTCAGTAAACTTTATTTAACTCTTTGCAATTAAGTATACCTCAAGTATAATGCATGGTACATTTAAGTACTCCTGAGGCTCTGTTATATTGCAATGTGGAAGAACTCACCCTCCTACATTTCCTTGCAACACCAATTACTTCTGCAAGAATATTAAAATACCTCCCCCAGTTCTTTCTCAACCTCCCTTTCAGCTAAAAAGAAAGTATTCAGAAAACTTCTTACCCTATTTCCTTGAAATCATTTTTCATGTTACCATGTAACAATGAAACAGCAGAAAAGTGCCAGCACATCAAACAAGAATATAAACATGTTTCCATGTCAGTTCACCAAAAGGCAAAATAACTTTTCTCAGAAGTTGACTCAAGTACTTTCTCGTAAAGTCAGGTACTTTATTTTTCCATTTTTCTCTTTTCTCCCAGAGATTTACAGATTTCACCATAACATGATGAAGTGTCAATCATTCTAAAACTGTAAAGTTCTAGCTGAAATATCAAATCCTTACAGCACCAAGTCAGCATCATTACAATTTGATACAATTCCACTGACTTCATCCCTGTAGAACATGGAAGTCTGAATTTGCTTCAGGAAGTTTAAGCATACACCTCTACGAACCAGAGAGATACATTCTTAATTTTGCACTGAACTACTGAATTGGTCATAGACATACACAGGCAGAGGTCTCTACCTATGTGCAGAAAAGCTACTTCCAGCACAACCAAGACAGGCCAGTTGTACATTTATACTGATCAATAGGGTTTGATTTGAGCTAGGAACAATATAGTGCAATCAGCAGCACAAATACGCTCTCCAATATGAGCTGTAGCATCACCCATTTGATGATCAGTCGAACACAGAGACAGTCATTTGGGAGCTGCAGCTGCCCCACAGCAAGGCACAGATACCTGTGCACACCCACCTCCTCATTGTATCAGATGCAGTGGTAAAACATTACATGCTCTTGTTCCTGCCATTTTAATCAGTAGCTGTGATTGCTTTCTCAACATGCATCTTAAAATTGAGAGAGCACAATAGTTCGCCTGTCTTTTGCCTTTTCCTGGTTCTGTCAGACCTAGTTCTGTTCATCCTCCTGCTGGTTCCAGGTATCTGCTGTGTGAACCTATGCCCTCTGTTCTGGCATGCCATTTCTGTCTTGTGTCTCCAGAAACTCCTAGTCTCATTACCAAATGAACACACTTAGCAAAATTAGTCATGTAGCCCAGCTGACTACTTTTTTACTTATAAGTGCATTTGAGTCAGTTTACAGTTGTAGTCAGGTGTATTAGATCAGGACACAGCAAAAGAGTTGACACTGTAACATATTTCTTTTACTGTGTAATGCTTTAGAACAATAAGCCAAAATGAACTTTCATAACCTGTAAAAACTGGCTTTGTTTCTCATTCTTCAGTTTCTTCAGTCTTTGTTTTGTTTTGGGGTTTTTTGCATTAAGGTAAAGATCTAATCCCATGACATATTGAGCAGGCCCAAATGTCATTAATACAAGAGTCATTAAAAATATTCAG
Source organism: Corvus cornix cornix (assembly GCF_000738735.6). NCBI lineage: Eukaryota > Metazoa > Chordata > Aves > Passeriformes > Corvidae > Corvus > Corvus cornix. Next base: position 36,529,755 of record NC_046334.1, on the reverse strand, counting down.
GCTCTCATTATGTCATTGGATATGGTCTTTTCTGAAAAAAAAAAAAAATTTAAAAAAGATTAAACAAACCAAACAGCAGCAAACCATGCCTGGTTATTTTACATCACTGTTGGATCACTGTTGGACATCTTTAATTCTTTAAATAAAATGGGATTTTTTTTCTTTTGCCCTGCAATGTTTATTCTAAAACCTCAATTTCCCTCTCCACATTTCCCTAGACTTTTCCCAAGTTTTCTCAGACTCTCTTGTAAAATGCAAGGGACTGTGTCGTTCATCCAAGCACACCTTGCAGAATGAGATACTCATTTACAGGATAAAGCTAGTCACTAGTCTCTTGTTTATAAAGCTAAAAACATAAGCATGTGCTCATTTAAAAGCATCATAAGAAACCCAAGTTATCATGACACATGACACATCATGCTCCTTGCTTATTGCGTTTGTGGACTATTTACCCTTCTGTCAGACAAATTTGTCTTCAACATATGCTTTCTATATAGCCTACTGGTGTAAAAAATAATTATAATGTTTATTAAATTAAAATAACGAGGTTTATATGAACTTTCAATAATGCAGACAGGCAGACTATAACTGTAAACCACATGTTATATACTTTGGACTTTTACGGCTTTTAATTTATCAAAGGAAATAATTAGCACACTTTGTGGCAGCCAGTGATGGAATTTATTCATTTGGAAGCCATGGGTTTCCTGTCATTAAAACTACATCATGTCCTTCCTTTTCTATTAAACTTCAACTGAGGGCAGTAAGAAGTCACTAAAAGGAAATGAAGAGTTTTTTTGGCAACATTCACATGCAATGATTTAATACTGCTAAAAGATAGCAAGCCATAATCTATGCCAATAAGGGATAAGGGTTCCAATTACCACATTATTTCCTTTATTTGCTGCTTTGTTTGTGGCTCAACTAACTGTGATTTGCAAATTCACTTCAATAAATTTATTTTCTCTTTGTTGACTTGCTGCATTTTTCATTCTTAATTGCAAGTGGGTGGGGTTTTTTTGGCAAAAAATGATTTAGACCTTTAAAAAATACACATATATTTTTATGTAATAGGATATTACTTTTTTTCTTTCACAGTGATCAATTACATCTCATTAACTAAAAATTCATTTTGCTAATACTAATGCTTTTATTTTTCTTTAATACTTTTTCAAATACAAGTGGCAAAATATCTTGGGTTTCTTCAAGTCAAAAAGAAAACAAAAGTACAAATAAATGTACTCCCTTCTCCTTCTCACCTACACACACAAAATACCCTCTGCCTTGTGCACGCAGCTATAAATGGCTCCTGAAGACCTAAACTTGCACCACAGAAGTAGCTCAGCCCAGAGTGAAGCTGACTGAAGGACACACATACTTTTTCTTCAAAGGAGGTCTAAAATCGAATTAGCATAGAGACAGACTCACCCTCTCTTTTACAGGAGTGGGTGGTCCTTCCAGGTCATGACCAATGTACACCAGCACCAGCAGCATGCTGCAGCTACAGGGATTTTATTAAGTGATGCCAGGAAATGCTAAGGAATAGGTGATACACAGTACTGTAAGGTTTCTGGGGCTTAAAACATAAAGACATTAGTTAAAAATTATTCAAAATACATAAAACAGGCAGAGCTAGTCCTCAGCAAATTATGATGAAAAAAAATCTTCACCTGCTTTACAGATTTATGATTTATGTTTGCTGTGCCCAATTCAGAAAAATTTCAGCATAACTTACATTTTGAATCTTCCAGATGCATATTTGATTTCTATATCTAGGATCTACCAGACAGCTTAACTGAGACAGACATTAGATATCCAGAATATTTATTATCAGCACCTATAAAATTGGGGGAGAGGAAGTCTTTAAAGCAATGTGCAGACAATTGTAAAAAGGGCCTTTATTGCAGGTCAATGGGAAATTGTTTAAATTCAAAAATATTTCCTCATATCCCCTAAAGTTGGGCACCGATATTGCTGCTGAGTTTTCAAATTAAGATGTAAGATCAGAGCTAGGTAAGATTGTCATTTTGTCTCCTCTAATTTGGAAAAGTAGAAGTAGCCTAGAGAGAAACCCATAAAAGAGACTTTATGACTCTCTTCAAGGCTGACATAGAAGCCAATGCTTCAATCCTTTCTCCCAGCCTCTCGCAATTACATTTCCGCAGGAAGAAAGAAAAGGAATTAGAAACAGGATAATGTAGCTTTAAATCATTTCTCCTAGTCTTTGCCTTCTAGTGAGCTTTTTTAACATGCTCCTCATATTGTTTAGTGTGACATAACAAAAAGCACAACTTGTTTGACCCTTCATCAATAAAAAATCATTTTGTTCTGACATCCTATAAAAATCTGTGCATGAGCCTACTAAGCTGCAGTGTCTCCTCTAACTGACAAGGGAGCAAGCACTGCAAACACATACAGTAAAGATCCCTCACAGACACATTTAAGGCAATTCTGACAAAAGAATACATATCATTAATACTCCACGGTAAAAGACAAGCGTGTGCCACTGTGGAAAACAGTGATATTTACAAAACTGAGAGTTATTTCATCACCAGACTTTAAATTTCTTGAGTCACCAGGGGTATCTTGATTGGGTTATGTCACTTGTGTACATGAGCAGCTATGACATTGCCCTAAACCTCATTGTCACTGCAATCCAAACCTGGGAGTGCATCAGCATGGGCAGATCAGTATCCCAAGGAAGACCAGTGTGATAATACTTTTGACCTGACAGCACTAAAAAAAGCTAAAAAGTTTAGCTGATTGCTTATTCCTCCCCACCACTACCTTGGAAGCAGTGAAATCCAGGTATAAACTTGCTAAAGGTCACACTAGTTGTTAACACATACTGTAGCATTTTATATGTGAAGAACAATAGTATTCTGGAACAAGCATGTAGAAAGCTTTTTTTATGCTTACTGAAAAGCTCCTGAATAAAGATGCTGTATAATATTTTCAGCAGTAGTACTTGTATTCTATTTGTGATGCTCTTTCTGCAGTATTACAAAATCCTAATACCTGTAACAAGAAATTAAAATTTTCCTGAATTGAATACATACATAAATTCTAACCAAAATCCTCTTCAGTTCCAGAATTATGATCCTTCAGCAAACTTATTTAAACATATTTCTGCTTTTACAACAGATTTTCAAACAATTGTTACTCTAGTACCACACACTTTAACATTACTTAAGTTTTGCAAGTCTTCTTAATGGTGATGTTCTATTATTATTGTCTATTGTTAAGACCAATAAAATGGCAAAACCAGGAAAAATACCTAAATTAATTTTGGATGTCCAGTGTGAGATATCTCGGACCATTTTCTGACTGCATAACATTAAATCTATTTAGGGAAATTAAACAGTGGAAAATTTCAACTTCAAAAGTAAACAAAATCTGAAATATTTTGGCTCGCAATTAAAATACTTCAGTAATGAAATACTACCATAATACCTCAGGCAGCTGTATTCCGTAATCTTGCTATTCCCATCTTCCTCTGCAGCACAGGCTTTCTGAGCAAAACAAGAGAAGTAAGAAAAGGTTGCTTTATTATAGAGTCCCAGATTGCAGTGTTGAGGAACACACAGTCTTGTTGGAGACTTCACCCCATGAAAGTGGAAAGAAAAGGAGGAAAGAATTCAAAGAGGAACAAGGAGGGGAAAACTGAAAAATAACAAAATTTTCCTTAAAGATATAGTGGATGGCTATCTAAACTGATATATTTTGGTTCTCAGGTATTTGATTTTAGGAAATCTATAAACAGCTGCTACACATAAGAGCAGCCTAGCTGACATTTCCCCTTTTCCTAACATAGGAAAAGTAACATTCCCTGCAGCTTGTACCTTCAAAGACAAACTCCCACCAGCTTCAGAAACGTGTGGGCACTTACCACTTCAGCAAAGATGACCTCAGAGACTCAAGTCAGGTGTCTCGAAAACAAGAGTGGGCATGAGGAAGAGTAAGGAGCCACTTTCTCACCACAGAGCACAGTCCTTCAGAGCTTTCTTCAGTGACTGCACTGCTTCCTACATTGGCTGTCTTCAATTAACACCTCTGTCCCCAAACTTCTGTCTCTTAAGGACTGAAAGGAGCATTTTCTGCTCCCTTTTTTACTCGAGGCTCAATAGAAATTTCAGGCTTCTTAGCACACAGATCAATGAGAGGACACAGTAATGGGGTGTTCTCTTCAGTTTTGTTAATGTTTCAAGCTTTTTTTTTACCTTACAATGAAGACAGTGTTTGAACCTGGAAAAAGCCATTATAGTGGATGAAGGGAAGAGTCTGTGCTTCCTCAAAGTATATATTCCCAACTCTTCTAGGGTTCTGCTCGCCTCCTAAATTAGACCTAGTCTGAAGTAAACTTGCACCAACAATATATGGCTAAATATCCCAACCCTCAGATCTGTTCCTGTTTGATCCTACTGCTCGCTAACATGAACATAGCCTGACAGGACCAAGCATCCCCACAAAATTTGATAGAAAAGTGACTGTGCCTTGAGTAATTTGTAAGAAATGAGTGAATTGAGAAAAAATATCTGTTTGACAAAGAACTTAAAATTGTTAGCCAGGTCTATCTGTACAACTGATGAAAAATCTTTAGGGGGATCAAATACCACTGAAGATCACCAAAAGCAAGATTATCAAAGATTTCCCAAATCTGGGAAGGCAGGGTTTGTTTCTCTGGTATCATTTATGGGGAACTGAGGTGGAAGAAAATGAAAGAAAGGGACACGATGACTGCAGGTTCATTTGCTGCAGAAAGTGGGGGTGGGAGAGACTGTGTAGACAGCAAGGGGGAAAAGTGCTTTGTAGGCAAGATGAAGCAAACCTTTACCTTTTGTCAGTTCTTTCTTTTTTAACTTTTGTGGTGGGTTTCCTGGCTGCACATTATGTAACCATGGTAAGAAGGAAGCTGTAGAGGGAAGAAGGGGTCTCTTCCATCCCACAGATAACTTGGTGGCTGTAGACACAAGTGTTCCCTAAACTTCCTTGTGTTTGGTGGACAGATTAAAATAGCAATGCTTGCAAAAGAAGGAAATCTCCCTAAAGTCACAGCATATGAAATCTGTGAGAGGCATGCCTTTGTACATCTGCAAGTACATCAGCTGATGGGGAGTATAGGCAAATCTCCAAGAAAAAGAGCTTTATGTATAATATGTAAGGTCCACAGTCCACCATGAGCCAATTCCTTTGTGAAATGGGGGTCCTCTGATTCAACTAAGTGAATAATCCACAATTAATTGCTTACAATGGACAGATCCACACCCAACATGTGACACCAATCATCATAAAAATAGTTTAAATAATTAGTTAAAACTAGAACTATCAATTTGAAAATATTCAGGACTCATCAGGAGTTGTTTGCATGTTTCAGAAATTACGATAGAGATTTAAAGAAAAGTGGGAGATGAAGAAAATCCAGAGAAATACACTGAATACATGCATGTAATTTGTCACTTCATTTAGTAGACCCTGCAAAATTTTCAAGAACAGGAGAGTATAAGAGAAATGACAGGATTCAACTGTAAAAAAACATGTACTTTACATAGTCCTAATATATCTGTAATAAAGCATAAATATGCATTACAATTCTGGAGATAAAGTTCCTGGTTTTCTTTTTAATCTTTATCAAAATCACTTTAATAGTGTTATTTTTCAAAAAGAAAAAAGGCAGTGAAACTTAATCCCTTTGAGTATCTTTAGGCCAAAGTATTGTGCTTGACTTATATACTATTACCCAGCTTTCTTCCAGTAACTGACAAGTGCTAAATGCTTTATCAGCCTGGAGCTGACAACGGTTTTGCCACAGGGTCTCCCAGACTGCTTACTCTGCATAGATGCAAAAGAGGTTTAAGTGATCATGGCTAGGTGGAAATGTTAACCTCCTTCATGCCAGATCAATTACTTGATTGATCAGAAGAATCAACATACATCACACGTATGTTTTAGCAAAATTCACACCAAGACTAACTTCTAAATTCATGATATATTCCTTAGCCCTGCCATTCTCAAGGAACAGGAAGATTTGTGCCCTGCTGCAATAGCATTTCACAAGATGGTAGCACGCTATTAGATACTGTTCACATAGAAGGAAAGACAGTCTATATGGAGGAGTGGAATTTGATACTGCTACTTATTCATGCAGATCTTTAGCAGTTGTCTATATCGTAACCAGGTAATTAATGTTACAGATGAACAAACCTCTAGGAATAAAATTAGACCTAGACTCACTTCCCTTAAAAATACTTGAGAAACTCATGAGGTTACACGAGGCAAACTTTTATTCCTTTTCCAGGCTATGTGCCTTTGTACTTTCAAAGTCTGTGAAAAGAAATGTCAAAACATTTGAAAACTGAATTTCAATCTCCACAATGTTCAAATCCACTTTTTAATCTAACTAAACTTCGTCAAACAAAAACTTTTCTCAGCCGTAAGTAATGGAGTTTAGAAGATGTCCTATGTATAGATTATTAAAGTAAACAGTATTTTAGTCTGCAGATAAATTAACCTTGCATTGCTATTATCTTTTCATGTTTATAGCAAAATTAAATATAGGTGATTATACAAAAAATTCCCTCAAAATCATATGGAAAATTTTGCATGACTACTGGATAATTTTTGAGTGAGAAATCTTGGATTTCCCATTTATTACAAATTTTAAATCTTTTGAACTGAGCTGCTTGGTGAGCTACAAATACCATCGAGACCTGCCATTTTCATACTCTTTCCAGAACCTGGTTACATGGCTCTTGTTTTGCTCTAGTATGGCTGGATTTTACAGTCTTAGATATTGTACTGCTTGGTAATTCTAATACAGTGTGGTCTTTTTCAGTTTTAATGTAGATGGATATTTCCTAGAGTTGGAAAATAGAAATAATACAATTTTATTTTTCTCTTTTTCTCTTTTTTTTTTGTTTTGAACTGATGTGTTCACTCAATAGAAATCCAACAAGAATGTGCATGGAAAGGGTACTCGTTCCTATAAGTCATGTCCCCTCAGTCTAATCTTGTTAATATATTTCACGCTGTTAAAATAATGATAGAGAAAGCAGAAATGTAGATATGAAATTTTAGAACAATGCCAGTAAGAAAATAAAACCAATTAAACCAGAAAGTAAAAAAAAAAAAAAAGAAAAATCAATTAAAAGGCAACTTGCATTCCTTGTATTATACAAAATACTATAACAACATGATGACAGTAAGACATGAAAGCATCTCTACTGAACAGCAGAAGAAACAATGGAAATTGCTAAAAAACTAAATTCATGGTACTAACACCAGAAGGAGCAAGAAGGAAGAAGAAGAAAGCTTCCAAGAAAACACAATTACACAAACCAAAAATCAGAAAAATTTAAATAATAATAAAATTCAACCTACCCAAACTTCGTTTGGTAGAGAAGGAAGATAACAGTCCTGTTTTTCAAGCTGCTTGTATATATCTGCACAAAAAGCATAATGTTATCTGTGTGTAAAACGGTATTACAATGTGACTGGGCAGCACCTCTTCAGGCAGAGGTAAATGTTTAAGCAGGGTGTTACACTGTGAGTTGGAGAGCTTCTTTAAATTCCTCTGATAAAGAACAACATCAGAATTGAACAGCTGCTTATCAGCCAGGTTGTTCTCAAATGCAAATTACCAAATCATACCACTGCAATAATGTGATACTGCATAAAAAATACTGCAACTGCTCCACAAGTATATGCTAATGCAGCTTTGCATTTGAAGTAAAATCATATTAGATGGAATGTTACAGAATAGTGAAGCAACGTATATGAGATTATGAATTAGCTTAAAGACTTTATTAAAATCATACTGCCATGAGGACCATGCAGATTATATTCACATGAGCAGTTTATTTGAATTTTGTATCTTGGCCAATCCTTACAGAAAATGTCTTCAGTTAATCTTGGAAGAGGGGGTGAGTAAAATTCAACTCCAAGTTACAACAGAGGCTAAGTTATTTCAGAGAAACCTAAATCCTTGTGACATTTAAAATTGTTCTCAGAGTCTGAATAACCACTTCCCATGGAGAAAAAACTTGGGGAACTCCCTTTTTCCTCTGGCATCGTATGATTCCATTCAGTACATGGTGCAAGTATGAATGCAAGCATGAGCCTGTAGGCTCTGGATTCCATGTTCACCTATGAGGCAAAGAGGCCCTCAGCACAGTAGAATATAAATGGGCAAATAAGTCTGCTTTTGCCATACAGATTAAAATAAACATTCCCAATAGAATCTGAAGTTCAGGTTTTTTATTGAACTTAAGAGCCTTAAGTTTGCAGTCTTCATCTAGAGTCAAATTCATTGCCTGACATGCATATTTAATCTTAGTTCAGATCTAGTTATTTTTGTTGGCAGAAGAATTGGTTCTAAAATCATAACACATTCCAGTTTTCTCATTCTATTCCACTTTAGTATATGGATTATCTAAAAGGATGTCCATATATATTTCAATGAAAGGTAATGGGTCAAGCTACAATGTCCCTGAAACTTTACTGTTCAGAACTCAAAACCCTTTCAAACTAACTTTAGAGAATGCCTGAGGTATTGAGACACTAGTTTATTTGTTTAGTCAATAATTGTCCTCTGCCTCCAGAGAAGACCTAAAATTGCTTCTATGTTTAGAATCAAGATTGGTCTGTTAGGGCTGCTTGTCACAAAGTTTCACCTCTTTTTAGAACTGTTTATTCCCACTACCTTATTTTCCAATTTAGTCCATTATGGAGTTTGATTGATGTATCTGCCTGGCACAATATAGCAAGAACACTAGGATCCTTTATCAGACGCCTTAGGCAGTACAATTACTATTTAAGGGTTACAGTGACATTGTTTGTTAAAGGTTTATTGCCTGGCTTTCAGAACAAACATTATTATTTGTAGCTATTGGAGCTTTTACTGTCTCAATTTGGAGGAATAAGACTGTGTGAAAATATATCAATATAAGAAATAGGTAGAGACTCACACACTTGTTCCTTGGCAGACACATGATGTTCTGCTGGAAGTTACTGCTGTTAGTGACATTCTTGTGAATGTGAAACAGAAAAATAGTTTCTGGTCTTGTTCAATTTACCAGAATAAGGAATGATCAGCCTCTTCAGTGATGGAAAATTGGGTATTACAGCTTAATAGCCAGTACTACAACAGATACTCTCTGTACAAGAGGTGAGTCAGAACAGCTACAGTCACAGAAAAATAGACTGGGAAGGGGACTTGAAAAGTCATCTGGTCTATCTCATGCCCCAGGACATGGTCATCTCTAGCTGTGTTATTCTTGAAAATGTTTGTTTGGCTTGTATCTAAAGACCCTCCAGAGCTGGGATGCCCAGAATTTCCCTATATCATGTCTTTTTGTGATTAACTCCTCCAAACTCACTACCTGGTGACTGGGAATGAATCTTCCTGTCTGAATTTCAGGTCTGCTCACTCTTGCCACAGCCAGCATGGACACAGATTATTACTCTCTTTTTTGCAGCTCTTCATGCAGTATTAGTGACAGTGTAGCTCCTTTGGGGAAACATGGTTCCTTCCACTCCTGCTCCTTTGCGCCTGCAGCTTCCTGCAAGGGGCTACTGCACACTTTAGGAAACAGGTTAGGGATAGCCATGGTGGAATGGAAGAGAAGCAGGAGAGGAGATAAAATCTCCTTTATGACTGAACACAGTGCTTTAGTTCTCTTCATCCTGCTCATTCTATCCCTTTGAAGTTAAACATTAACAATGTCTTCAATGACTTATTCCTGTAGATAACTTCATACCTAAAGATCTGGCTAAAAGACATGCAGGAGCACTTAACTCTCACTTATACTAAAACCGCAGCCTTTGCAAATATTAAACTAAACAGCCAAAATAATAAATAAATTCACAGGTGTATGCATAAATAGCATGAAGCTGGTTTAATTAGCATTTTGCTTTTCCTACACACTCTTTAAATATCTGAAAATCTCCATTAATTTTCATTATTTTAATAGTTTCTGGGAGTACCAGCATTTTTATTATCCATTAAACAATGGGTAAACAATCATATTCCATCAGAGCATTTTTAATATAACAGTTATAACTTGACAGACTTCATAGCTGTCTTCACAGCATTTACCAGCAGCCACTCGATTTGACAACTAGGAAATACAAATGTCTGCATTTCAGTGCAAATGATTTAAACTCATAATCACTAAACTATGGCCAATTCTCAAGCACTATCGTTGCCATTATAGTAAAAGAAAATACTCTGTGCTTTGCTGTAGAATAGTCCTAGAAAGATTTTATTAAAAAAACACAGTAGGTTAAGAAGAAAAATTGTTTTTCAAGGCAGCCAAAATCTATACCAACTCCTGTACCACTGTACAGTGTTGTCATGTTGGTTTGCTCTGGTTTTTCGTGATTGTGACAAAACATAACAATTTTCTCACTGTGGCTTTCCATTTTAAATTAACATAGCTTCCTCTTTACTACTGGGGTTTTTTTCAGGTCCTATGTGAATTTCCTTTATTAACATGTCTTGGCTTCAAATTTCTCTTACCCTTCCTTTCCTCAATTCTCTTAGAAACTGTTTTCAGTCCCTAATTCTTCTCCCCATCCCTCTCACTAAACAGCACCTTACCTGATATGCTCTCCTCAGTTTCTATTTCCATGACAATGTTGGCCCTTTGGCCTTAAACTGAACTCCCATCTTCTGCATTTTCATCCTTTATCCTATCCATCAGAAGTGTTCCAGTTGTGCATGGGGAGTACACAGTTCCTGAAATTTGTGTCCTACAGTATCATAATAGGCTTTTTTTCTGAAATAACTGAAAAGATATTAAAAGATCAAATTGTTTAGACTCAGATATTAAACTTTCAGTCCATATTTCTTGAGATTTTCAATTTGGTAGGACTTGCACTAACATTTCATATGTAACTTCTTCATTTGCTTGTGTTTCCACACTTTGTATGTTTTGTAGCCAAGCAATCCAACAGAGGTCTGCTTCATTTGGTATCTCATCTGGTCTGGCCAGCATAAATAGATATAGAACTCTGCTTAGAAAAAGAAATTTAATTTGGCCTTTGTCAAAATCTCTCCAAATTTCCTTCCTCTCCCCACTAGAATTAAACACTCAGTGAACCTAAAGAAAAGCATGAACCTTATCCATCTGAACAATTTGCAGAAATAAAAGTGATCGTGGGTTCTGTCAGCTGATGCAAATCAGCATGGTTTGCTCAGAGGCATTAGAGACTCACTAAGGTGATATCAGTAGCAGCTAAAGAGTTGGTCTCTGCATTTGCAAGATAGTTCTCAGATTAAATCCACTGCATATAAAAGTCTGCAGTGTCTGTTCTGTTCTTGCCTTAATCTATTTCCTGCCATTTGACCATTCCACCACAGTCAGTGTGGGACCCTCCTTGCTGGAAACACTGAGATTAAAGGATATGCTATTCCCAAAAGCTGTTTGTTAACAGATCAAGATGTTCTACATCTACTAGAACTTGATCTAACATCAAGTTCTACAATTCCAGCTCTAAGTGGTTGAATCTTTTAAGTCTTTCCAAGAACCCTAAGTTTCTATTTCCATTAATGGAAAAAATTGACATGTACCTGAGTTCTCATAGGTAGTTTAGTGCCTCTGTTCAGAGCTAAAACAAAAGGCATGTTTTGACCAAGCGGGCCTTGATTGCTGTTTACTAACACTGGGACTTGTAGAAAATGTCACTGTTGCTGAGTGAGGTCAGTCAGAATTTCCTTTTCTTTCTAGATTCAACCCCCACAAGGAAAGCTGCTAGAAACAACAGTAGCAGGGAAACTATGCAAAAGATGCATATATATCTGCTAACTGTACTAAATTTTATACAAATTCATTTATCTTTGTGGATTTATTTCTGGAACTCTATGTCAAATATTTAAAGTCAAGTTTTTACAAGGAAACTCTTTCAGGTTATATGTACCCACTTCATAAGGATTCTCAGCTGACTTAATTTTGGGTTCTATCTAAAAAACCTATTCTGTTAGGGTTGTGTAAAAACACCCATGAACTGATTCATGCATCAAAGTTAAAATGGAAATTCTGCCTAATTTATAAACATAGAATCCAAGCATATCCTGAGTTAGAAAGGACATGTTAGGATCATCAAAGTCCAGCTCCTGGGCCTGCACAGGACCACCCCAAGAAGCACACCATGTGATAAGAGTGCTGTCCAAATGCTTCTTGGTGCCATGGCCACTTCCCTGGGAATAGAATATTTCTGTGCAAGTTCCAAAATTACAGCAGATCCAATGCACTAAAATCCCATTTTTGGTAAAACTGTCCTCTTATGTGCAGTTCCTTATTCTAACATTTTTTCAATTTCTAATGTTGCAAGATCAACATTTATGATATTCTTCTATGTATAGGTCATAGGAAAATTCTGTGCCATGAAAATATTTTCTTTTAATCTTGAAGTAAAGCTAATCAAGCTAATGTATAATCTTGTGCATTCTACAAACGTTTGTATCCTAGTTCAGATTAATTTGTTGTGGGTGCTGAACATATGTGAATATATTATTCATCTAAATTTTTGTAGTTATAACACTGCATAAAAATTTAAACTGATGCAAAACCTTGTCAAATATGATCTAGACAAATATCCTTAAGAAATCAAAAGAGATTTCTCTTCTACTGGCAAGAAAAGCCTAGCAAATCCACATTTAAGACAGGTACAGGAGAAATGACATGAGTAGTTTTTTAGATCAAGACTTTGATGTTTCTTTAGATTTCCAGTAGAAACTGGTGGACTTCTGCCTATAATTAAATGAACTTCTGAAAGACTTCACATTAGATAAAGCAGGCTTTAGATTCCTGATGTACCATTTAGATCCTTTATGGATTCGGTTTGTTTTTGAAGCTCATCTTCAACTGTCCATCCCTTCGTAAACACCAGTCTTCAAAGGACTGTGTTTTGAAACAAGGATTATTTGAATTTGGGTTCTGCTTCTGTTCAAGTCAGGGGTCATCCTTTGACCTTGCCCACATTTTACCGAAAGTAATTTTCTGGTCTTTCTAAAGAGATAATAATCACATCCTGCTAAGAACAGCTCAATTTTTTAGCTTGAAGTAAAGAACATGATAATGCTGTTTCACTTGGTACAGTCTTCTCTTTCTTTCATTTCAACTGCAATTAATCAATGTCTCAAAGTACTACAATTCAGTTTATTTGTGTTATTAGGACTCCTTCTATGTAGATTAGAATAATAAATTTTAGATGATCTGTTTTCAGAAGCAGACATATTGCTGCCTAAATCTAACAGGGAGGAGAACCCTTATAAAAAAGGAGAAACTCTTGTTTTAAAAGGTCCTTTGTTTTAAGTGCTGGCATAGTTATTAAAAAGGTTGAATTTATGTTCTTCAAATTTCCTTAGATATATATTAAAATTTTATAAATTACGTTCAACATGTTTCCAGGCATTCTTCTATTTGTTTGTTGAGACTTTTGTATACCATTCAGCAAAGAAATCACCATTTCTTGTTTGGCTTTTAATATGCTTCTGCTTTCAGAATCCACAGATTTGAAACTGGTTTGCTTTTACATTTTTTATTATCATTTTAGGTAAGATTAATGTGTGTGAGTGCTAGAATGATAGTTATTGTATTAATTCTATAGTTGTTGAAACTCCTATTACCTAATACAGTAGGATATTAGAGTACACTTAATATACATATAGCCACTGTGATATTTGGGGTTGCTTTTTAACTATTGTTAAGCCTTTAATTAAACCAAGCTTTGTGCCCTTAAAAAATTATCCTGCAACAGATTTCTTGGCAAAAAGTCTTGAAAAAAATGTACAAAGGTGATTGTTCTCCTAACTAATCATCACTTTTCTAAAGATGAAAACAGTATCTTCAGCAGAATTTTAAGGAGTGGAAAACAGTTTCTGACATTTCTCTTGACTTTCCTTTAGGTCCAAGGGAAGTCCGATCCTCTGCCATGGGGGATAAAATGAAGGTAAAGGAACCCAAAATAGTCCACTAGTTCTTGGCAAGAAAATTGGAGGTTAGAATGTTTCTGATGGTCAGACTAGTGTATGAGGTACATGTAGTACATATACACATAGTATAGAAAGTCTTCAACTTTCCCTGTCTCCTGGCATAGTTTATATCTACTGATTCCTTTTCCTTTCCAAGGAGCAAAGGTCAGCAGATGTTCCTATGGGACATAAGATACAAATATATTCTTTGACCAGAATGTTTTCTCAGCCTTCAGAAATCAAAAAGCTTAATCTAGTTTTTAAATAATGTTCACAAAGTATCTCTCATATACAAACTTTTCTTTATATATACATCAGTTCTTCATTCATTATGATTGAAATTAAATAGAAATCAGAGGTAGGGCCTTTATCAAGCTTCACACTCTAGTCAAACATATATACATATTGAATTTCGTCTTTAAGGCCCATGGAGACTTTTCCTTATCTATACTCTTTCCCTGTCATCTTTGTAGTCTAATAGAAATGAATGGATTACCTTGACAGCAGCCACCTGAACTGGCAAGCTTTTGTCTTGTAATTTGTTCTTTTTTTGGTTCAAAATGACAGGTTAGGGTCAAGCCATTCTGAGACCAGAGTAGACTGTAAAGAACACCCCCAATGGATTAGTCCTAATTTATTTGACCCAGGTGTTCCTGTAATTGTGACACACTGAAAAATTTCACAGTGTTTTAATGGCCCTTAAAGTTACATTTCCACCTGCTCCTTCTGGCAGTGTGGTATTGCTCATGTTCCTTATGTTCCTTTGTTTATTTAGGTGTGTTTCTTTGTTTCTGTATCTAATTTAGCACATTTTTAAAAAGAGGGAATAGTAAAATTTAAAAGGCTGGTAGTGAGAGTTTCTCACATTACCACCACATGCACTACTAACACACAGGTGTTCACCAGAGGAACAGGTAAAGTACGGTGTGAATGATATTCATAATGAATGTTTCCCCAGATGCAATTAAACATCTGTTATATACACTATGTAGCTCATTTCTTTCCTACATCACTATCAGAATAGGTTAAAACAGAACCCCACAGGGAGCTCCCTAAAACTTGCATATATCCACCTATGCCTCTTTTGATGGGTTGAAAGACAACCTCATTTCACTAAACAACCTTATATCTGAGAACTTCAGCAGTAAGATCTTTCAAGATCTGATGCTAGAACCTGCTTATTCTGTGATCTGTGCTCCAGAAGACACCATTTCTGCCACATTTTGAAGATTGTTCAAGCAGTTCATAATGTGGTTGATGCAAACAATGAAATTTCTGCCAGGAAAACAGGCAAAGAAATGAGGCATGAAGAGAATTAAGGAACAGAAGAGGGAAGGGTAGCAAGCTGAAATATAAAACACCCACATTAGAATGCTTTTCCGCAATAACTAAGAACCAAAGGGCCTGGAAGAATGTTGTGGTCAGTGTCTTCCTGAAAAATGTTGCAAAAAATAAGTCTCTGTGTAGTTGAACAACTTCTTGCAGCTCAAAAATGCTAGAATCTGCTTATTAGTAATGCTCTGTATCTATAGTTTCCCCAAAATAGGAAAAAACAGCAAGAATCAGGGTTATCTTCTTACAGAGTTTCAAATATACATCAATTTATCTATTAAATTAGTTATATCTTTTAATCTTTGTTAAATCTTTGTAGCTTTGCTGGTCATTCTCATTGAGGACAATTTCTTCCATTAAGCCCAAATTTGATACTATGTAATAAACCCCGACCTAAGTGGTTAATTCTTGTCTCAAACTGATCTTGACTGCACTTCTATGTGCCTTTCTGTTGCATTTTATCCTCTCTCTTTTTAGCAGTAGATACTGCCCATGCCATTCTTTTCAGGTGTAACCAGTACTAAACACTGACCTTTAAATCCCCTTTCCATTGTACAATCGCAAATAATTCCATTTTACATCTTTCATTTTTCAGAAAACTGCCCTCTTTCTTCCTCCAACTGTCTCCAATTCAGCTGCTCACAGTTCATGAGGAGTCATTGGCACTTGATGCTGCTAAATGCATGTAAGAATTTGCTTACAGACTCACCACAGCTGCATTTCAACATTGAAAGGATTTATTACTTTACTGAATTTCATCTGCTTTGTCATCTTGGCATCTATGAGTCTGAATTGACCGAAGTCCAATGCAATAAAGAGTACCAAGCATGGGTCAAGCATGTCTGACACTTGCACGTTTTTATCAGAGGGCTAAGGAGTTTAGCTCTAGATCATCCAAAGTCATGTCTTCCAATTCATCTAACCTACTTAGTATCCAGTTCAAGAACGTGTTGAAAAGTGGCCATGACTGCCTTCTCATTTCATACTTAACACTGACCTGAAGCTTTTGTTTAATTTCTGTCACTGTTTGCCGTACAGTACACATAACTTCTATAGATGTAATTGTTCCCTGAGTGTTATTGCTGTACGGTTTTTCCTGTTATCCATCATGGGCTCCTCCTAAAGGAGTCTTTCTAAAATTAATGAAAATGTCTTCTAGTCCTATTTTCTTTCTTCTGTCTCTTACCCTCCCCCTCAGTTTTTGCTGAAGTTGACATTCTGGCTTGTGGCCAGAAATTATATGTTCGTTTTCAACAAGTTCATATCAGTTTGGTCTTTTGATCTTGTAGCTTTCTGAAAGACGTAGTGGAAAAAACACTGAATGAGACAAAACACGCGTATAGAGATGCAAGTAAAAATGCTACAAATTTATTTTGGAATTCCTTCCTTGTGGTTATTTCCTATTAACATAACCTCTGCCATCACCTGCATTTTCATAAACAGAAGTGCAGTAGACCAGAATCTAGCTTGCTAACTAAAAGATAAAATACCAACAGCAGTTGGGCACACCACAGAACAAGGTACAGGCCCAAACCTCTTAGCACCAGGATTAGGTTGAGGTTTTTTCTCTGGTTTTGCAGTGAGTCAACACAGACTTATGTGATAGACAATAAAAGATACTAGGATAGTCATCACATGGCAGGAAGCATGTCACGTCCTCAAATTGCACACCTGCTGACAAATTTTATATCAAGGAAAATGTGCTGGCAGGAGCTAAGTCTGTGAAAACTACAAGAGAACCAGTTCTGTTCTCTGCTTCAGAGGACAACTTTAGATTGTAGTGCTGAGCAGAGAGAGAAGAGCTGAATTTAGGACATACCACCTAGACTGGAGTTATTGTCCCCTTTTAAAAGATTGCATTTGGGTAACTTTGCAAGTGACACAGCTCTGTTGGAGCAAATCCATAGAGTACAAGAGCTGCTACTGAGGGTTTAATGCACATAATATATGCATTTCAGAATTTTCTGTTACTTTATGAGGCTCAGAGCTGATCTCCTTCTCTGCTTACCCACTTGAAGATAGTGCATCTTCCAGAATTTGTGTTCCAGAATTTGAAAGGAACCTAGCACATGCTGGTCTGAGACCGCCTTGTAGAGCCTCTGGAAAGTTATGCAGAAAAAGCCCCCTTAATCCATTTAATTACATCAGTATGGACACCTCCAGGGAAAAGTGAAAGCTAAAGACCCATGCTAGAAATCAAAAGAGAAGAGCAAGATATAAGGACTTTAAAGACGGGCAAAAGGAAGACTAGATTAACCATGGGGCTAGGAATTTATGTATTTCGGATAGTCCAGTTTCACAAGGGTCTTTGGTTCATTGGTTGTTCTTTTTTTAGAGGAAGTTATATCCTTCAAATAATTGGATGTCTTGTGAAAGTTTCTTATCTCCTTCTTCTATTTTTATAAGAGAATACATAAACTATGCAACAGACATGGAAGTGAAAAATCATTTTTAACAGT